>NC_058080.1:116410968-116511560 GCF_014858855.1 Bufo gargarizans
CCAGGCAGTCCTGTCTTTGGCCTGGCTCATCCACTTGAGAGGGGAGTGGTCGGTCACCAGGCGGAACTTTCTCCCCAGCAAATAGTAGCGGAGAGACGAGTGCACACTTGATAGCCAGACACTCTCTCTCCACTATATTGCATCTGGTTTCGGCTGGGGTGAGCTTGCGGCTTAGGAAGACAATGGGATGCTCTTTCTTGTTGACTGCCTGAGACAGTACAGCACCAAGGCCTACTTCGGAGGCTCTCTTGAAGTCGGGCTTCACCAAAACGGGTGACCCACACAGGGCCGACTTCAAAGAGGTGAAAGCCTCTTCCGCCCGATCATCCCAGTGAACCATTGCTGACTTTCGTCTCTTTAAGAGCCCTGTCAAGGGCATGGCTAGAGTTGCAAAGTGGGGAACAATCCTCATGTAATAGCCCACCATTCCCAGGAATGACTTTATTTGCCTAGTGGTGACAGGTCGGGGCCAATTCCATATCGCCTCTATTTTGGTAACTTGGGGTTTGATGACTCCGTGCCCAATTGCATACCTCAGATACTTAGTCTCTTCTAACCCTAATCACACATTTTTGGGGGTTTTCAGTTAGGCTAGCTTTCCGAAGGGAGTCCACTACAGCCTGCACTTTGGGTAGGTGACTTTCCCAGTCGGTACTGTGGATGGCAATATTGTCTAGGTAAGTCGAAGCGTACCGACGATGTAGACGAAGCACAATGTCCATTAGTCTTTAAAAAGTGGCAGGGGCGCCATGCAGACCAAAGCGTAAAAACTTATATTGATACAGCCACTCAGGCGTGATGAAGGCAGTTTTCTCTTTGGCAGCCTCGTTAAGGGCACCTGCCAGTACCCTTTCGTAAGGTCCAAAACAGAAAAATACCGGACTTGTCCTAACCTCTCGATGAGCTCATCCACCCGGGACATGGTATACGCATTGAATTTGGAAACCTTGTTAAGTTTTCGAAAGTCGTTGCAAAACTGCAACGTCCCATCCGGCTTGTGTATTAATAATATAGGACTGGCCCACTCACTTTTTGATTCCTCAATGATGTCTAGCTGCAACATTAGCTGCACCTCCTCCAATATGGCTTGTCGCCGAGCCTCAGGTACCCGGTATGGTTTTAATCGGATTTTTGCCTGAGGCTCAGTGACAATGTCATGCTGGATTATGGAAGGGCATCCAGGGAGGTCCAAGAACACAACCATGTTCCAACTAACGAACTCCCTAGCCTCCTGAATCTGTTTAGAGGAGAGGCTGTCAGCAATTTTTATTGTGGCAGCCCCTTCTCATGCATCAGACAGAGGGGCCGAAACCTCTTCTCCTAGAAAACCAGGCCGCACGCTATCTTCTGTACAGGTTTCCCTATCTTTCCCTGGTTTGAGTAAGTTCACATGGCAAACCTGCTCTGGCTTTCGCCGCCCTGGCTGGTGTACCTTGTAGTTTACATCTCCAATTTTCTCGAGTACCTCGTAGGGCCCCTGCCACCTAGCCAGGAACTTACTGTCCACGGTCGGCACAAGAACCAAAACCCAATCACCCAGGTTAAAGATCCGGATCCGAGCCTTCAAATTATATACCCGATGCTGGGCTCACTTAGCTGCCCCTATATGCTCCCTAACAACAGGCAACACTGTCTCTATCCGATCTTGCATCTGGGTAACGTACTCAATGAGTGGAGTGGGTTGTTGTTCCCACGCCTCTTTGGCCACGTTTAAGAGACTGCGAGGGTGTCTGCCATATAGCAGTTCAAAGGGCGAGAACCCAGTAGAGGCTTGGAGTACCTCTCGCACTGCGAACATGAGATAGGGCGGAAGGAGGTTGCAAACCTTCCCTTCTTTAGACACTACCTTTTTTAAAAAAAAAATATTATGTTTGGTTTAACCGTTCTACCAGACCCTCCATTTGTGGATGGTAAATGGACATCTGTAATTGTTTTATGTGCAGCAACTTACAGATTTCCCTCATCCTTTGGACATTATAAGGGTCCCTTGGTCGGTCAGAACCTCTTTAGGTAGTCCTACTCAGGGAAACATCTCCATTAACTACTTAGCTATGAGTTTGGCGGAGGTATGTCGCAGTGGCACCGCCTACGGGTACTGAGTGGCGTAGTCTAGAATGACTAAGATGTGTTGATGCCCTCTGGCAGACTTCGGTACTGGGCATATGAGGTCCATAGCTATTCGGTCAAACGGCACTTCGATAATCGGGAGAGGTACTAGGGGACTTCGGAAATGTGGCTGGCGGCTAGTTATCTGGAAGGTCGGGCAAGACGTACAATACGCTTACACTTTTTTGAATATGCTGGGCCAGTAAAACAGCTGTAGAATACGATCCTGAGTTTTCTGCTGCCCCAGGTGACCTCTGAGAACGTATTGGTGCTGGATCTAACGGGCAGTATGGGACGTCAGAATCCCTGACGTTATTCCTGCAAATGCCGCGGTTTTCCGTGGCTGGTGTGGTTTCTCAGTCGGGGGGCACATTGGTACCCTGTCTATGGGACTCCTTGTGCCCTTTTCTGGCCCCCTATGCTCGTTTTTTTGTCTGTGGTTGGATGCGATTGCACAGTAGGTATGAATGGGCAGCTCTCCAGTCATAAAGATGGCGCCTGCAGCTCGTTTTCTCACTGAGCATGCGCCCAGGACAGCACACTGTGTCCTACATTGTGACGGAGGAGGATCGGCCTATCGAGATGACGCGCCAGTGTGATGACGCGCAGAGTGTCCGGCATGCCGAGTACCTATCATTGGTGCGCTGCCACGCCGGCGCAGACGGACATCCGGAACGCCGAGTTCACGGCAAAGAATGAGCCTCCTTGCCTGTTAAAGTATGTTTCGTGATAACACTTCATTGCTCCTCCCCCCCTTTTTATATTTATGTACACTGACTGTCGGTACACTATATGATCAGGTTTATGCACTTGATTTGCAGATATGCCCTATATTTGTGATTCTCTATTGATGATGACCAGTATATGTGCATATGCGCTGTACACTATAGATATTATGTTGATTCAATGTACACTATTGCCATATATTTATGATCTGTTAAACACACCCACTGGGTTGTTGTCACATGATTTGTATTTCCTATATAATCACATTTATTTGAGTTGTGTCTTTGCTTGAGGAAGGCTCGCGACTAGAGCCGAAACGTTGCACCACTGGTGTGAATAAAGGATTCACCACTTTACTTCTTGGAGTGCCACTCATTTTTCTTGTTTTATATATATATATATATATATATATATATATATATATATGTGCAGTTTTCACACTGTTTACTAAGGCTATACAGATCCCTTTACTGCAGTTACCTGCTTATCTGTCATTCTAATGTCACGAGGGTATCAAGAGCCACGCCTGACTCTGTTATACCCGGGGTCAGCAAGTCGCAGCGGGTGGCTGCGCGCTCTATGTCTAAAGATCACGTTGTTTCTTAATGATAGTTTTCTGTGTTTGCCTTGCAATCCTTTTTGTCTCACTCAGGGATCCGTAGCTTCTCCTCCTCAGCTGTTTCTTGTCTGTCACTCCCAACCTCCTTATATTCTCCTCTCACACTTCTCTAGTTGCCAGATATAGAGCTTCCTGCCTGGACTTCTATACTGACCCACTGGAGCTGTGAATCCTGGTTTATGTTTCAGAGTGTTATCCTCCGGATCCCTGTTGGGCTTTTTGTTGTCTTCTGTTGTCGCCCACCTGGGATTATATGTTTAGTCTGTATTGTCTGTCCTCCCCTTGGTGTTTTCCTTTAGAGCTAGTGGTGCGGACTAGTGTTCCCACCGCCCTATTCACTATCTAGGGCTCATCTAAGCCAGGGTTTTAGGCACGTGATCGGCCGACGGGTGAGGAACCCGTCTAGGGACGTCAGGGCAGTCAGGTGCCAGCCTCAAGGTGAGATAGGGGTCACCACCTTTCCCTCTCCCTTGGACAGGGCCTTCCTCTTTCCCTCCCTCTGTGTCATGTATGTAATAGGCATGCCGGTCGTGATATCTAATCCAGCCTATAATGATATCGCCTCATTGTATAGATAAGACGCGAACCAACATTCACAATAGGTGATTGGCAATGCTTACCTGCTTTATCCTGACCTCTGTACAGGTCACAGAGCATGCCTAGAAAAGTCTCCCATAGAAGTCAATGAGGGTCCGTCCTGAACATTTCCCATGTGCTGCCATAAAGCAATTTTCTTAATACTTTCTAAATGCTGTTAAGAGCAGCTTAGGCAAGATAGTGGCTCCATAATCGTGTTCAGGAATTAGGGGAAATACATCTGCAATCAGAAAATAAAAACAGATTAGAAAAAAAGAGATCTGCTGCTAAGATTTTTTGGTGACACATTTCATTTAACAAGCCACTGTTTTGAATTTAATGTAAACAGACTACTGATTATGTCTATAATCCCTTTTACTTTCAGTTGAAGAATAATTTATATTATGCAACATGTGTATAGTAAAATTGTGGGTAATTTAATTGTGTATAGCTCTATATACAGTTATTGTAATTGAATACTATATATTCCTATTTAATTAAGTTTGATACAAAATGCTATGACATTTTGACAAAATTCTGAAATTTTGATTAGCAAATATATACTAAAAATAATAATGGGACTATTGCCAGATTCTGAAGATTGATGTGGTTGGGGCAGAAGTAAACTTTGTTCCCCTTATTTAGAATTATTGTTATCAGTGCAGAGTGTCAGTCTAGTGATCTGTAAGATTACCAGTATGTAATCAGAAAGTATTTTTTTTCTACTTGACAGATGCTGGTTAGTTTATGACTTCTTCTAGGTTTTTATTGAGCCACTAATGTCCTTTTTTAAATGATAATAAAAGCCATATATATTCTAGAATTTGTGACTTTTTCCACTCCTAGCCACATTTCAATGTGGCTGAGGCATGGCCTCTCACATACCACCAGGTTCACTTTAATTTACATTGGAATCTAATGTAAATTATAGCTCAAATCTACACCAATAGCTGCCATAGATTGAATGTCCAGCACATGGACAGCCAGAAGTTGCTACAAATTCATTCAGAGGTGTGTGTCTCTTAGTAAATAAAACATCAGTTTTAGAATAGAGTCTTTTCCTATGAATGAATTATCTATGCAACTAATATAAACCTTAACTATATGAAACCTTTTATCACCATTGCACTATGCTTCTACGATTTTATTGTTACTTCCGTTTCTACCAGTAAACATAAATCACCAAGACAAAATCCCAATAACTTCTACTGAAACTTAGAAATTAAAATATTTTTCTATTATTTATCATTTTTCCTTCATTTTGCTTTTCCTCTATTATTTCATGCGTTTTTCATTATTGTATATATATATATATATATATATATATATATATATATATATATTTTCTTTTTATATACTAATATTGATTGGTTTTCATTAATCTTCACCACAATGTAATAATCTTGTTATAGCAGGGACCCCAAATAAATGTATTCCATTTGATTACATACTGTATATTACTTTACTTGAAATGGAATCAGTTTACCAATACAGTTGCCAATCATTAAACTGTCAGCTGCATTCTGATTCACTGTCATATACATGCAACTCTATTATATCACGTATAAGCGAACAATACATTACACGAAAGCATGCATTGTGCATTTGTGACTAGTATTATGATCATCTAAGATGTCTGTGGTCACACAAAACAAAAACCTCCACATGATTTATTTTTTTATTCAGTACTGGAATTTATGATATAGTTTTAATATTTACAAATTACTGCAACATCTAAAAGGGCTTTGAATTTTATAGTACAGTATGAAGCCACTACTCTATCCAGAAATTGCATGGGGCACCAGTTATAATTTATCACCTACTATAAATTTCAAATATGCCATGGCTTCAAAACAAGGAACAAATGGGTTCATTTATTAGCTGTACAGAGTCGAGCCAGAGATCAACTGAATATTTTCCTGGTAACATTTATTTATTGTGTATGATTTTCAGCATCATGCCAAAAAAATGTCTGAAAGATATGTTGTAGATGTAAAAGACTAGGTACGAAACTCCTGCAAACTGCAAAAAATGAAATGTGAAAGATATTTAATGACCTAGTATGAATTGAATAGTTACACAGATTTATAGCAAACTTCATTCTTAAGTCATAAATGTATTTTCTACACTTACAAATGGATGTGAGAGGTGTTATTTAATACATTTAATAGTTAATATAAATAGGCAGTATATTTGACTCATGCAAGCGTTTTCTTCTATGTACAGTAGGCAAATCAGATTAAACTATACACATTCACGCAGAATATCATCAATATTCTAACACTCCTACATAGTAAAGGAAAACCGTTATTGAATTTACTTCTACTTGTATTTTAGACTGCATTAAAGCTATTTTCGGAATGGTTTTGTGGATAGAATACACTATTGTGTATTGTCTGTAAAATATAGTGCCTTGAAAAAGTTTCCATACCCCTTGAACTTTTCAATTTTTTTTCCACATTACACTAATACACCTAAACATATTTTATTGGGATTATATATGATAGAACAACACAAAGTAGCAAGTATGTGTGAAGTGAATAGAAAATAATATATGGTTTTCCAAACTTTTAATAAATAAAAATCTGAAAAGTGTGGCATGCATTTGTTCTCAGCCCCTTGTACTCTGAAACCCCTAAATAAAATCCAGTGTGACTAATTGCCTTCAGAAGTCACCTAATTAGTATTGGGAGCCCAGTTGTGCTCAATTTATTCTCAGTATAACTATAGCTGTTCTGTGAAGGCCTCAGAGGTTTGTTAGAGAACATTAGTGATCAAACAGCATCATGATGACCAAGGAATACACCAGACAGGGTTAGGTTATACAAATAAAAATAAATATCCCAAGGTCTGAACATCTCATGGAGCATTATTTAATACATTATTCAAAAATAGAAGGGGTATGATACAACTGTAAACCTACCAATACATGGCTGTCCACCTAAACTGACAGCCCAGACAAGGAGAACACTAATTAGAGAAGCAGCCAAGAGGCCCAAGGTTCACTCTGGAGGAGCTGCAGAGATACACAGCTCAAGTGAGAGAACCCTGATTTCATTGCAAAATATAGCTCCAATACCGTCATCAAGTTTGCTGATGATATAACAACAATCTGCAATATTACCAACAATAATGAGGGACTGTATAGGGAGGAAGGGAGGGAGTGTTCTTACAGAGTGGGGCACTAAAAATACCCTCTTCCTTAATGTTATTAAAATCAAGAAGATAATTGTTTATTTTAGGAAGAGAAATAGAGTGCACAGAGCTTTAAAGACTATGTATACTTTTTGGTGGTATATTTTTATTTATTGTTGTATTGTACTCATTTTGAGCTAAAAATAATTTTTATATTGGTCTTTATTAAAAATATGGTATCCTTTTTTCTGTACAGACCTAACATGCTCTAGTAGCACCCTGACATTATAAGCACTCTTACTGATAAGAATGTAGCCTAAATAAGGATTTATCTTACCTCTCAACCCTTTGTGACAGAACAGCTCAATATTTTTAATAATGGCCAATTGAAAAAAAAAAGTTTTTTTAGCCAAAAATGAGTAACATGCAATCATTTAGAAAAGATATTGCCAACAAAGGTGTACATAGCCTTTAAGTATTAATGGGACAATGGCAGAAAGGGTAACTTTTTTTAGATTCCTTGGTGTTTATATAGCTGAGGATTTTACTTGGTCACTTAACACATTACCCATTGTCAAAAAGGCCCAACAATGTCTTCACTTCCTCGGGAGACTAAGGATAATAAGTCTACAACAGCAGATGGACCAGTGGAACTTTTAAAGGTGCACAATGTAGAGCATTTTGACCAGTTGCATTATTATTTAGTATGACAGAGCTACATCTGAAATTAATAGGGCACTGCAGAGGGTAATCAAAACAGCTCAGGATATCATTAAAGTTGCCCTACATTCCATACCAGACATTTTCAAAAAGAGAAAGTTTGAGAAAAGTTCATAATATTTTCTCTGACTGCAGACACCCTAGTTACGTTTTGTTTCAGCCTCTGCTATCTAGAAAGAGGTACCCGAAGTACCAGATTAAGAAATAGTTTATTTCCATGAGCTTTTAAATTGGTAACGCCAGTAATACTTACTGGAATATAAATACAGAAAACAGAGTGGTACTGAGCTACATAATGCTATAAGCCTGTACTCCGATGAAAAATAATCGCTAGCGCTTTTTTTTTGTATTTTCTCTCTTTTTTATTACTAGTAGTCTAATAATGTTTTGGTATTCTGTACATCTCTGTACTAGTATAATGACTTGAGTTGAGCGAATCAAATCCAACAAAGGATAAATTTAATTCATCGTTAAGCCAAATTTCATGGTATCAATTTAATTTGAAGTAGTGTAAAAAATAAATAAATAAATCATACTTACCACCTCAATTTGCTCGAGACGGGCCGGCTGCAGCCATCTTGTTTCAAAATCTCGGTCAAAATCCTGCATGACAATGTAATCTCGGGCCACATGAGATTTTGAGCTAGATCTTCAAGCAAGATGGCAAAGGCCAGCCTTTTGCAGACAAATAGAGGCGGTAAGTATGATGAATATTATTTTTTTCTGTTAATTTTACACAGTTTTTACTCTCAGATGCCGCAATCATGTATGAACGCAGCATCTGAGGGGTACAACGATAGGGAGCGGCACTATCGCAGCTGCCTGTCATTGCACCCGCTACTTGCATAAAAGACGCACTTTGTGACAAAATAATTTGTTACAAAGCAATTTTATTTATTTATTTTATTGGGCGAAGCAGGCAAATCTGATTTTCTAAAGCTTCGCTCATCTCTAATAATGACAATAAAATTGAATTGAATAAATCTTGCTCCAAATCAATTAAGCCTATATACCACAGATCTAATATCTCTCTCTACCATATCATGTTGTCACATACTGTAGTGCTGAATACTTTAAGGGTTATAGCGAATTTACATAACACTGTAACAGTAATAGTAAATGGGGTTTGGATACACATTTTTATTGTGTTTAAAACTTTCATAAACTCAACAAATCATCGTAAAAGACACTATTAATAATTTTATGAAATAAAGTAGTTCAAATAACATGAACATTACAATTTAAATACACAAGTATTTCATAGGTTCAGCAATCAGAGGCAAATACTTTGATATAATACTTTGAATGCACATTATAATTTCTGAAAATATGTCATATCTGCATTTCTCAAAAGCTCTGGCGACAAGGGCTGAGTCTTCCTATTTTTAAAGAATAGCCCTTTATCACTTCTGTCATCTCTTGCTTTAGGCTAATATGCCCTTGTTGATATATTGGTCTCCTGTTTTCATATCTCTGCTTCTCCTATTTTAAAGATTGATTCTTGTGAGCTTCTGTATTATTTCTGGAGTTGAGAGCTACATTTCTTAATCTGCACTGTGTCAGCTGGTGACTTTTGAATGGAAAACAAATAGGAACTACTTCATGCTATTATTAGGAGTATGTCTTATATTTGCTTTTATATCAGATGCCTGTCAGTAACATATAGCTTAGTTTATTTAATTTGATCTAGATTTGTATTGCGTTCAGTATTTGTCCCATTTTCATTACTGCCATAATTCTGTGCTGCTGATGGATGCTGAATGTCCCTTTCTGACACAAAGAGCATGTACTCTTGAGACAACATGAATCAATAGCAATGTGCCAAACTATACAAAAAACTCATTTAGTTGGTTGCCGCGCAGTGTAGCTTGCCGGCATGCAGTCGCCTATAAAAATAATAATAATGTACAACAGGAAGTTTCCAAACACAGAAGACAGTGTTTTCTATAAAATTATATTTTTCATTATATTAGGGTATTTGCGTCCTGAGTGTCCATTTATGGTCACCTGGCAGATCAATTAAATTAACTCAAAGGCCCGCTTTACACCAACGGATGCCAAAAGAGTGTTCTTTTGCCTCCGTTTGTCAGCATCTGGCGGGTTTCCATTTTTAACTGCAAGGAATAGTGCTGCAGACTGTACTCTTCAGTGCAGAGAAATCTAGTAAAAGAAGTACAGTATATTAATTAGTGTTATCTGTTTCATAGGTTCATTTATCTGTTAGGAGCTTTTCTGGTGCACAATGAGCACCGAAGGTCTAAAGGACCCTTTCTGGTACTTTTTTAGCCCCTGAGGAAAAAGTACTTTATGGAGGACTAGAGAAAGATGTCAATTTTTGCCACCTTGCATTCTGTCATCCATTACTTTATTTTAAGTATATGTAAATACGTCGATTTTTGATACATTCTCTTTACATTTCAGTTAAAGAGGAACTTCTGGCAAAATTTCACAAGATGCAAAGGGCATTTAAGTAATATAATGTAATGTACTAGATTGGGTCACAATGGCCAGTGGGTGCCACAGGGCACAGTAGTTTGCCCTCTTCTTTTTAATATATTTATAAAGAGATTACAGCTTAGAATTGCAATATTTACAGATGATTACAAATCATTGTGAAAAGGTTTAATATTGTTGACTCATGGTGTCACATGGTAATCGGCTAGTCAACACAAATCAACACAAAACACATGCAAAGGTTTCCTAATCCTTTAACCTCAGTCTGGTTCAGTAATAATGGGGAAGACCCTTCACAAGAAGGGTAAGCCACAAAAGATCGTTGCTAAAGAAACTGGTTGTTCAGAGTGCTGTATCCAAGCATATTAAAAGAAAGTTGAGTGTATAAGCAAGAGAGATAACTGCAGCCTTGAAAGGATTGCCAAAAAAAGGTCATTCAAGAATTTGGTCGAGCTTAACAAGGAGTGGACTGCAGCTGGAGTCAGTGCTTCAAGAGCCACCACAGACATATTCAGGACACAGGCTACAACTGTGCCTTCCTTGTGTCAAGCCGATCACCCAATGAATGAGCAAAACTGAAAGTGAAATGATCTTTCAGCAGATTTAGGCTACTTTCACACTTGCGTTTGATCGGATCCGTTCTGAACGGATCCGATCATATTAATGCAGACGGAGGCTCCGTTCAGTACGGATCCGTCTGCATTAATAACTTAGAAAAATTTCTAAGTGCGAAAGTAGCCTGAGCGGATCCGTTCAGACTTTCAATGTAAAGTCAATGGGGGACGGATCCGCTTGAAGATTGAGCCATATGGTGTCATCTTCAAGCGGATCCGTTCCCATTGACTTACATTGTAAGTCTGGACGGATCCGCACGCCTCCGCACGGCCAGGCGTGCGGAGGCGAGCGGAGCGGAGGCTGAACGCCGCCAGACTGATGCAGTCTGAGCGGATCCGCATCCATTCAGACTGCATCAGGGCTGGACAGAAGCGTTCTGCTCCGCTCGTGAGCTCCTTCAAACGGAGCTCACGAGCGGACAGCAGAACGCTAGTGTGAAAGTAGCCTAAACAATCATCTCTGGGCAAAATGTGCTGAGTGAATAAAGTTCTACTGCCCAGGAGAAATAAAGGTGTATGAAGACTAGCCACTTGTCCCCTCACAGTAGAGGGGATTGCTACATATGAATGCAGCTCTTCACCACCAGTGCCAAGCAGGCAGCTATTGGGAAGGATTGTCCCTTCCTGATAATTGCCTGCTCAATTGGCACATGTAAACGCGCCTTAACTCACTTTAAAAAAATAAAATATATAACTGACAGGAGATCAAATTAAATGGCACAAATAAGTAAATGAACAGTACAACTTTTTAATGATATTTTTATACCTAGACATGTAACCATGACAAGAGAAAGCACTCTATGGAGGAGAGAAGATTTCACCATCAACATAGGTAGGGATTCTAAGGCTGCATTCAGATCTGTGAACTCCGACAGTCTGTTCTGGCTGATAGCTAGATACCACTGTGCACTGCTGAATTCCTATTCACTATAATGGGAGATGACAGGGAACCGACAGCTTTCGACCAGACAAACAATGTTGCATTTAGTATTTCTTTCACAATTTTTTTATTCAGTTTTTGAACAAAATAATACAGGCATTTAGCAATAGCAGCTTGTACAGATATACAATAATCATAGTGCTACTAAAGGTCATGACACTTCCCACATTGATTGCCCGTATCAGGTTAAGGGGGGGAGGGAGGGACATAGGGAATAGAACAAATATAAACAAACAATAACAATAACAACCCGTCCATGGTCCAAAATTATACCCGCTGCACAATTATATCTTATGCACGACTGGTATTTAGAGCGCTCACTGGTGACTCAAAGGTCTCTTAATGAACTCCAGCTTCAAATGCACTTTGACACCACTCACCATGACATATACAGAACACCTACTCCCAAAGATTTCCCCAACTCTCTCCTTTATCCATTGGTAGTGGGAAATTTCGCTTTCCACTCCCCCCAATTATTCAAGTAATGTTTAAACCTGCCCTGACACGAAGCCAGGGTGCCTTCCATTTCACAATGAAAGCTAACCCGATTGACTACCTCTAAGATGCAGGGAACTTTATTAGATTTCCAGTATTTAGCTATGAGGATTTTGGCAGACGTTAATATATGAAAAACTGTCGTACGATAGGCCTTCGGCACTAAATGCAACCCGTTAAGTAATAAGACCAAATCTAGAGTAAAGGGGAGAGTTAAGTTAGAGAACGAGATAAGCATGTTAGACACTTCCTTCCAAAAGGATTTCAGTTTTGCGCATTCCCAGAAAATGTGCATCATACCACCCCCATGCTTCCCACATCTCCAGCACACGTTTAATACTTCCGGGTATATTAAGGACAACCTTTCTGGAGTCATATACCATCTGTAGATTATTTTCCTAGTAGCCTCCAGATGATACGAACACTTAGAGTGTTTCTGGGAGAGCGTGAATATATGTTCCCATGCAATTTGATCTGTAGGCAGATCCAAATCTTTGGCCCATTTATCTAAACCTGTCACGGTCTCTTTGCTATAAACTTCAAGGAGTAGCCGATAAAACTTAGAAATACCCTTCTCCTTACTTCTTACACTAAAGAAGAATGTAGCAAATAATGAGTCAGGTCTACCCACTTCCTTTAATAGGGATCTCGGCCTCAAGTATTTATAAAACTCTCTATTAGGGATCTCAAATGTACGAGATATATCAGAAAATTGCAGCATCCCTGAATCACTCCACACCTCTCTTACTGTCTTAATTCCTTTCTGCCTCCATGAGTTAAAGGAAATATCTGGTATCATCTGCTCTATAGCTTCCAACGGTATATCTAACCTCTTCATATGAATTAAATCTTTGGATAGAATTACATTCTTCCACAACACTAACCCTGCTTTGATCAGTGTTGACTTGGATTCACTACCCGCCGGATCAATATATGGGCAATGTAAAATCACCCCAGTATTCTTTACAGCCGACGTATTTGTCTCTATCTGCACCCATAACGGAGGATTCGGCCATTTAAACGGGAATTTAGATGCTATGAATAATTGATCAACAGGGGCCAGTCCCATATTTAACACTACTGACTTATTAACATTGAGTTTGTAGTACGAAACTGTAGTAAATTCCTCCAGAATGGATAAGACTGCAACTAAGGATCTGGCCGGGTCAGTTAACGCTAAAATGACGGCATTTAGTATTTCTTACCCGGCCTGGAGGCTGGCATATATGTTGAATACAGTAAGCAGATCAGAGTGAGTGTTTACAACGCAGATGACCTAACATGCTGCAATTGGCCTCTACCTCATGGGTTTTTGCCTTTTTCTGAATTGACATGATAGGTTTATAGGCTGGAGAAAGAGCCAGCAGAAATAAAAACTGAGATAAAGGCCATATAATAATCATATAATGACTAGATATGGTGCTTTTCCTCAGATATACATACAACATTTATCTGGAAAATTATTTAAAACAAGTTACACTTCAGAAGGTTTGTTGACATTCCTGACATATCTATTATAGTAAATTATTGTTTTCCCCATAAAATAATGTTAGAGCAGCATTTATTAGAACTGTGCATTGTGCCATCTCTCTGTATTTCCTGGAAAGTTATGAATACATTGACAAGTGGGTGTTGCCATTCCCCTTCGGAAAGAGGCTTGTCACTACAAGCTCTAAAATGGTTTAATCAGTATTGATATGCTCTAGAATAGTTTTTTTTATGTACATATATTTACTAAGACAGAAATTTCTGAAAAACTGGCAGGTCCTTTTTAACCCTTTTGCTACTAGTGCTGTACATTTATGGCGCTAGAGCGATGGGCAAACATGGCACCCACTCGCGAGTCATTGCCTGTAGGTCTCTGGTGCTTCAAACAGCAGAGACCTGCTTTTATGGAGCTTTATCAGCATGTACAGGGGTTAGGATTAGTTGAATATTTATTACACTGTCAGAAATTAATCCTATTGATACAAATTAATTATTTTACATTCCACAGCCATTTGCACTTTGCACAGAAACAGTTGGCAGCATATAGATACTGTTAATAATAAGTTGAGAGCTGAAAGATATAATTATTTAGGTACTTGGCTGTTGTTTTATAAGGGAAAATACAGTAGTACCTACTATGTGGTTTTCTTTGTTCCTCAAATACATGCATTCCTGCTGCTGTTGATGCATTACTGCTTGTCCTAAAGCCCAATGATTTCTACTTATGCACAAGGATGTCAGCATTACAGGAACAGATCACTGTAATAATAAATATGGATTTAATTTGGTTATGGCTAGTGTTAAACAAATTAAAGTGAAAAAAAAAAATATATATGACTTTGATACGAATTACAGGAAAATTTTAATTTACAACTAATCCGAATTTCTAGCACTTTTGTGGTAATGAATTTTCCCAAAAATGTCTGCTATAGGTGTTACAAAGTTAAAGTAAGAAGCCCAGGAACATGATATGACAGCAAATCAGCAGATAGTCACCCCCTATGATTTCACAGCCCTATAAAAGCCTGATCCTGCCCTGTCTCTGAAATTTTTACTGTGAATCGAGCATAGCAACAGACATGCCAAGCACTAGGGACAGTGGTAAACAAAACTTTTAATTGTAGAATATTGGATACTGACAGTGTAGGGAGATCGTAGGGAGAGTTTATAGACACTGTAGGGAGAGCATAGGAAGACTGCAGGGACAGTGCAGGCTCACTGTAATCACATTGTGCAGCTTGTTGAACTAGTGTGCCATTCACACTTAAACTATTCTGTTATAAATAGACTTACTGTACATCAGACTCTAGTGTTGAGCGCGAATATTCGAATAGCGAATTTTAATCGCGAATATCGGCACTTCGAGAATTTGTGAATATTTAGAATATAGTGCTATACTGTATATTCGTAATAACGAATATTCATCAATTTTTCTCCATCTGAACACGTTATTCCTCCCTGCTTATTGCTTGTGGACCAATGACTCATTGTCCCACAAGCAAGCAGGTAGGTATCATGTGTTCAGATAAAATAAATGACGAATATTCAAAAAAACTTATATATAGCACTATATTAAATATAGTGCTATATATTAGTTTTTTAGAATATTTATAATTTTTTTCATCTGAAGTCATGATTCCTCCCTGCTTCTTGCTTGTGGGACAATGAGTCATTGGCCCACAAGCAAGAAGCAGGGAGGAATCATGACTTCAGAAGGAAAAAATTATGAATATTCGAAAAACAAATATATAGCACTATATTCTATAGTGCTATATATTTGTTTTTGACCCACACCTGTATTGAGCATGCAATATTCACATATTATGTGATCATTACCATGGCAATTTTCGAGTAGAAAAAAAAAAAGTAGAATATAACAAATATAAGAATTTGCGAATATATGATGAATATTCTACAAAATATTCGCTAAATATCACAAATTTGAATATGACCCCTGCCGCTCATCATAGACTTATGGTGCATGAGACTAATTGTCAACCGGCAGTCTCATATATAGGCAAATTAACCTGCAGTCATTCACCTGCTACACCATTAATACTTAATCTGTTCTGTTATTCATAGACTTACTGTACATCCAGACTCTAATATATAGGCATGTTTTTCTAGTTCGCTTACTGCTCCATTAATACTGAATCTGTTCTATTATACATACACTTGCTGTGTGTCAGATTCATTGTCAATGGGCAATCTAATGCATAGACGCTTATCTAGTTCATCTTCTGCGCCATTAAGACAATCTGTTCTGTTATACTTAGACTTAGTGTGCATTAGACTTAACAGGTGGTCTAATATAGGATAGGTTTTTTCAACCAAATACCCACTTTTGCCTTAAAGGGAACCCATCACTATGAAAATGCAATGTAAGCTACAGGCAGCATGTTATAGAGCAGTAGGATCTGAATAGATTAACAGATAACAGATTTATGGAAAAAGATTTAGTAAAACCTGCTAATTTTGGGCTTTAAAGGCAAAGAGGCAGTGATTGACAGCAATGTATGTATACACAGATATAGACAGTTATAAATGAAATACTGAATCTTTTCCCACAAAACCATTGGGGTCAGTTGTCAAACTGGTGTAAAGTAGAGCTGGCTTGGTTGCCCATAGCAACCAATCAAATTCCACCTTTCATTTTCCAAAGGAGCTGTCAAAAATGTAAGTTGGACTCTTGATTGGTTTCAATGGGCTACTAAGCCAGTTTTACTTTACACCAGTTTGATCAATGACTCCATATCTATCTATCTGCTTAGCTCCTCCCATTCTAAAACATGCTGCCAGCAGCTCAAAAACAATAATACTACCCAGAAATTGAAACAAACATACGTTGGCAACACAGTGCCCAGCTGCTTTGGCCACTTGCTCTGCCAGACCATTAAGGGGTTATCCAGGAATTTGATATTGATTACCAAATTTCAGGATAGGTCATGAATATCAGATCAGTGGGGGTCCAACTCCTGGCACCCCGCTGATCAGCTGCTTGATGAGGCCATTGCACTCCCCAGAACTTTGCAGTCTCTTCACAACTTACCAAGCACAATGCTGTATATGGTATAGCAGCTCTGCTTAAAATTGAAATTCAAGTAAATGGGCTGAGCTTGACCTAGACCAAGTGACTGATGCACAATGATGTCACTGGCCTAGGAAGAGTAGTGCCGCAACCTTTTCATATAGATGATTGTGGGGGTCCTAGGAGTCGGACCCTTGCTGATCTGATATTGATGGCCTATTCTGAGGATAAGCCATTGATATCAAATTCCTAGAAAACCCCTTTAATGACAAGCCTATTTGAACGCAGATGTTCCGATTGCCAACAACAATATATCAGACCGCTCTCCAGAAGGTCTTTCTTGCTAGCTTTGAAAAGTAATTTTTGGCCCCCTGCTCCATTAAGCCCAAAAATTCCATTGTCATAGTAACATAGCAACATTTTAGTTTGTAAGACTGAAAAAGACTCCTGTTGAGCCAGATCAGTCTGTTATGCTGCAAGTTGATCCTGAGGAAAGCAAAAAGAATAAAGGTGAAGCCAATTTTCCTCATTTTAGGGGAAGAAAATTCCTTCCTGACTCCAACCAAGCAGTCAGAATACTCCCTGGATCAAGGACCTTTTGTCCTGAAGTAAGTGGAATTTCTGGAGTTTAATGGGGGGAGAGTTATCAAAACTCGTGTAAAACTGGCTTACTTGCCCATAACAACCAATGAGATTCCGTCTTAAAAATTAAAAATGTATTTTGATTGGTTGATATGGGTAACTAGTTATTTTTTTCTTTACATGAGTCTTGATAAACCTCCCCCATGCTTTTAAGAGGTTATCCCTAAAATTCTTCTTTATTCATATACTGTATCTGTAGAAATGTTTATCTTTCTTTAGGTAGGCAGCAGCTCATTACATGAGACAATCAAGCACCTACATTTCCCAGCACTTTTAGTTAACTCTTGTTATCCCTTTGTCCCCTAGCCTAGAAAGTAATGTTTTATATACAGTACAGACCAAAAGTTTGGATACACTTTCTTATTCAAAGAGTTTTCTTTATTTTCATGGCTATGAAAATTGTAAATTCACACTGAAGGCATCAAAACTCTGAATTAACACATGTGGAATTATATGCATAACAAAAAAGTGTGAAACAACTGAAAATATGTAATATTCTAGGTTCGTCAAAGTAGCCACCTTTTGCTTTGATTACTGCTTTGCACACTCTTGGCATTCTCTTGATGAGCTTCTAGAGGTAGTCACCTGAAATGGTCTTCCAACAGTCTTGAATTAGTTCCCAGAGATGCTTAGCATTTGTTGGCCCTATTGCCTTCAATCTGCGGTCCAGCTCACCCCAAACCATCTCGATTAGGAGGACAGGTCATCTGCCGCAGCACCCCACCACTCTCCTTCATGGTCAAATAGCCCTTACACAGCCTGGAGGTGTGTTTGGGGATATTGTCCTGTTGAAAAATAAGTGATGGTCCAACTAAACGCAAACCAGATGGAATAGCATGCCACTGCAAGATGCTGTGGTAGCCATGCTGGTCCAGTATGCCTTCAATTTTTAATAAATCCCCAACAGTGTCACCAGCAAAGCACCCCCACACCATCACACCTCCTACTCCATACTTCACGGTAGGAACCAGGCATGTAGAGTCCATCCGTTCACCTTTTCTGCGTCCCACAAAGACACGGTGGTTGGAACCAAAGATCTCAAATTTGGACTCATTAGACCAAAGCACAGATTTCCACTGGTCTAATGTCCATTCCTTGTGTTCTTTAGCCCAAACAAGTCTCTTCTGCTTGTTGCCTGTCCTTAGCAGTGGTTTCCTAGCAGATATTCTACCATGAAAGCCTGATTCACACAGTCTCCTCTGAACAGTTGTTCTAGAGATGTGTCTGCTGCTTGAACTCTGTGTGGCATTGACCTGGTCTCTAATCTGAGCTGCTGTTAACCTGCGATTTCTGAGGCCGGTGACTCGGATGAACTTATCCTCCGCAGTAGAGGTGTCTCTTGGTCTTCCTTTCCTGGGGCGGTCCGCATGTGAGACAGTTTCTTTGTAGCGCTTGATGGTTTTTGTGACTGCACTTGGGGACACTTTCAAAGTTTTCCCAACTTTTCGGACTGACTGACCTTAATTTCTTAAAGTAATGATGGCCACTTGTTTTTCTTTACTTTTTTCTTGCCATAATACAAATTCTAACAGTCTATTTAGTAGGACTATCAGCTGTGTATCCACCTGACTTCTCCACAATGCAACTGATGGTCGCAACCCCATTTATAAGGCAAGAAATCCCACTTATTAAACCTGACAGGGCACACCTGTGAAGTGAAAACCATTTCAGGTCACTACCTCTTGAAGCTCATCAAGAGAATGCCAAGAGTGTGCAAAGCAGTAATCAAAGCAAAAGGTGGCTACTTTGAAGAACCTAGAATATGACATATTTTCAGTTGTTTCACACTTTTTTGTTATGTATATAATTCCACATGGAATAATGGTTTTGGAACCGCGCTGCTCGAGGCTATGTAGTCCGTTTTGCCAGTGGATATAGCAGGGCACCCGCTTCTCTCCTCTTCACCTAAAGGGGATCCAATCCTTCACAGACCGCCTCCTCTACAGGGTCAAGAAGATTTCGCAAGATAGTGAAGTACCCTCTATTACGTTGGTTTAAAAGGTTTTATTGTACTCACAAGAGTTTGCAGAAAACAGGCATAAAACACAAAAGAACCGTCACGTTCCTGCCCTTTTCTTTATATATATTTTGTATATATTGTTTTATATATAATTCCACATGTTTTAATTCATAGTTTTGATGCCTTCAGTGTGAATCTACAATTTCCATAGTCATGAAAATAAAGAAAACTCTTTAAATGAGAAGGTGTGTCCAAACTTTTGGTCTGTACTGTATAGCCCCAAAGATACACACGGTATGCTATGTTCTAACAGTCTCCTTCTCCATTGTCTAGAGGGAGATAAAGCTACATGATATTGTCATGTTCTGTTATAGAAGTTAGCCAATGATCATTGAGCAGTAAGCGCTCTATTAAAGGTTAGGAATGTCCATATGAACAACACTTGTTCCAATAATTGGCCTTTCTAAGGTTATAGCTGTTCATCTGTCAGAAGAGCAAATGCTTGTTTGTTGGGAGACTGTATCTTTCATGGGGCACCAAAAATCCTGGTTTGTTGGCAGTACATAACTCTGTTCATGCTGCCAGATAACTTGGAAACTGTATGGCGACTGACAATCAATCATAGTAACATTTTTCCATTCTCATACATCACTGATAGATGCTGTATGTAAATACAGTTAATCAGCAGGCTATGCCTGGGGATGAATCTCATCATTCCTGTTCAAAGCCACTATTGTTTGAGGTTCTACAATATGAAAGAATATCAGTTACAAATAGAACTCTTGCTTAAACCAAACCACCAAATTGGAGTTTAAAAGCAGTTCTCCAAGTATGATTTAAAATGGCCGCAAGCAACCTGTTCTACAATATACAGTATGGAGGACTGGTTGTTTCCACCTTCAGTGCTACACAGGGGTGAGGGAGCAGGGTCTCACTATTATATCATATGCTACTAGGAACTATGGTTGACAATTGATGGTAATGATATGATTTTGCCTGCAATATGCCATTATGGCTGAGTAGCCAGAGCCTAATATTTAGCAATGCTCTGCCACCTCTTTTAGCAGCTCTGCAAGTGGAGACAACCAGTCCTGCTAACATTTTATGAATAGGTTGCTTGCAGCCATTTTAAATCATTCCTGGAGACCCCTTTAAGCTTAATTGGCAATAAGTGGGCCTTATGTTAGAGAATGATCCGAGTTACATTTTATATATCATTGTAGCATGATTTTAAAATTCAATCATTTCAGTACATTTTAACGTTTAGACCAAAAAAAGTAAGCTTGCCAAGTATAAAAATTTCTAATATTCTAACATCTTTACTGTAGTGAAACAAATCGGCATACCTTCTAGAGTTTGGAAAGACTTGTACAGTAGCACGCTAAACATGATTTTACTATGAGATAGAAAAAAGACAATATTTGAGCATTCACTAGACCCTTTTAGAAATACACTGCTGCTGAAATGTCATACTGATAATGAAATGTCATCTCTAGGTCAAGTCAATTTTTGAGAAAAGAAATGGCAGGTTTTTTTTTTATTCTCTGGTATTTGCGCATTATCTTTTTCCTTGTAAATATTACCAAATGCATAAGAATGGAGAGCTAAAGATGAATAAAACATATCTTGCTGTAATTTTGTATAGGATATGTATCAATACTTAAACATCTCTACATCAAATTCTATGCAAGATTCCAGTATTTCCTTTAAAATCTGACATGACTTTATTAATATAACAAAGTATTTTATGTAGAATTCGGCCTGCCACTGATTGACAGCAATGTGAGAACAACATGTCCTCTGGCTACTCTGCAGGTGATGAATTTATTATTATATTTGTTCTAATGTGAGCAAAATCCAGACAAACTGAAAAGTTGCTTCTATATCTTCATACAGATGGTTAATAATTCATGAGAAATATATAAATGGTATATGACTTGAATTTGATATTGATATCTTGAGTGAATTTGATTTTATATCTTCTTTAGAAACATATTTCACAATACTGGTTGGTTAGTAAGTTAGTTAGCTACTTAGTTAGTTATTCATTTTTCTTGATATTGTATTTAAATGTTTGAATTGACCCCCTGTCAATTCCCCAGAGCCCCACCAGGCACCTAACGCGGGATCACCTCATGACCAAACCCTTGCTGGTGATCATAATTGCCCGATCTGCACTTCTGTGTTCCGGCCCCACTGCAGAGTCTTTAGGTCCCAGGTCTCCCCTCATCAACCTCCATTTTGTTGGGGGACGTGGTCACTGCAGCCAATGACTGGCGACAGCGGTGATGGGTCATGTGTGACTCCAAGCATTTCTAGGATATTATTGTTATTAGAGGACACTAGGGAGACAGAAGTATAACAGGAGGATACTACAACTTCCAGCATTTCCAGGCTATTATAGGACTTCAGTAGACATCACAGGGCAAACAGTATAAGAGAAAAGATCTACAACTCCCAGCATGCCCAGTCTTTTATTATAGGACATCAGTGGACATTACATAGAGAGAGCTATAACCATAGAGAGCTACAACTCACAGCATAACTAAACTATTATTATAAGGCACCAGAGGACATTATAGGAAGAGGGGTATAAGAGGAGAGAACTAAAACTTCCTGCACGACCAGAAAGTTTTTATGGGCGGACATCAGAGGACATAACACAGAGTGAGTATACAGAAAGAACTCCAACTCCTGCTCCTAACTCCTAGTATTTGACAACTTATGGAGGAAGAGAAACCACTAATCTCTCCTCAACACACAGCATAGAAACTCTGTCTACTCCCATTATGACATCCTACAAGTCCTTTAACACTTCTCCTCTGCACTGCGGAAATCTTTCTCTTCCTACACTGGTCGTATGATGATGACATCACTCATGTCTTCACTACCACTTATCTCTCTCCAGTGCTGCTGGACACAGGACTGAGACTGTATACTGTGCCAGTGCTGTAGGGTATATGCCATAGCTGGTGGGTCCTGAAAGTAAATAATTTGTCTTCCTCCTACCATCAAGTGTCACTGCTGCTGTCGGAACCCATAGCAGCTGCTATGGATACTGCAGTGGTAGTTAGTGGTATGTTGCTGAATATCTATATGACCAAAACAATAGAACTAAACCTAATTAATATTACTGGTACTACTGGTTCTATGGAAATACTAATAAAGAAATTGTAATGGAACCTAGAGGTGTCCACTTTCATTTGTCAAGTACAAAGGAAAAGCAAATCTCCATTGAAATAAAATAAAATCTTTATATGTATAGGTAGAATAATATAATATATGTCAAGATGTAAACAAATAATGTGTTTCAACTGATTGTAAAAAGAAGAATGAGGCTTAGTATACGCTATATGCAGACTTTGCATAAAATGCATACGGCGTTTCCTCTAAGGTGTGTGTTCTGATAAGAAATATGTGCAACTAGCATTCTTATAAGGTTTAAGAAGCTAAATAGATGTTATACCTGTCTTTCTTATGTTTGATTTTTGTACTCTATCATTTCCAGGCCACAAAGTGTAACCCTAGTGGTCCACCACAGTAAGTGCCACTCTGTCTTTCCATGCAGGCTGAGCCCTGTTCTTGCTCACAGTGCTTCTCACTTCCCATAGAGTGCACATACTGCCTCCAGCTCGTAAAAATCTGGCATGCATCCTAATCTGTCTATGGCTGAGCCTTTGTAGAGTATTTAAGACACCTTCCTCTGTTGGTGTCTGTTGACAACTGTGGGTCTGTAGTCACTGAATAGAGACTATTCCAGGAGTTAGCCGCCTGGTGGTTCCACCAAGGTGCTCCTGTCACAATGGACTGTGTCATGTTCCTGTAACCTTGTATATAGCTTGTTAATTCCCCTCTTACTAGGCTAATGTCTGTTAAGATATTAGATACAGTATCTGTATAATTTTGTTTCATTTTGTGGCTAAGGGGAAATGACTTATCTGTGGATTTGCCAGTGACACTGGCAATTGGGATCTTACAACTTTGTGCTGTGTATTTGATTTGTGTGTAGTGACCATCTTATAAAATGTTTTACTGGTGCTAACTCCTATCGATCAGTGCCTACCATCGGTGATCACAAGCTGCTTATAATAACAACCACCAGGGTAATTCCCTTAGGAATAACCCCAAGCCAAATTTGTTCAGTGACAGAGTGAATCCACATGCACTTCTAATACTCACATATTACAGAAAACAGTGGTTGAATATCATTTTGACTCCCACTAGAATAAATCCTCTACTATTTGTAAATAGTTGAATTAAAGTGTAGTCAACTAGGTTGTTGAATATAGATGAGACAAAAGTACAGCTTTGCACTTGAAGTCATTTTTATTGGTCAGCTATTCATGGGGAGGGTAATAATGGTCTTGAATTTCCTCTATTTGTACACAATCTGCATGACTGTGAAGTTGTGGGGTACAAGCTCTTTAGAGATGGTTAATAATATAGTAACATAGTTTACAAGGCTGACAAAAGACATTTGTCCATCCAGTTCGGTCTGTTATCCTGCAAGTTGATCCAGAGGAAAGCAAAAAAAAAAAACTGTGAGGTAGAAGCCAATTTTCGCCACTTAAGGGGAAAAAATTCCTTCCTGACTCCAATCAGGCAATCAGAATAACTCCCTGGATCAACGAATGCAACGGTCGCGTACACACAGAGACAGGGGGGAGGATAGTGACCGCTGCACTCCACCCTCACCCCTGGCCTGCTTACTTGCCTCGCAAGTCCTAATGACAGGGGACAACTGGACGGCAATCCCTAACTTGGAATAAGTGCAGGGAGGACAGACCAGAGAAACAACAGAACGTGAACTGACCGAGTCACTACCAGGAGGGCAATGAAGTACAAATGGAGTAAGCAGAGAGTAATCAGGAGAAGCCGGGGTCATAATACCAGAAGAGCAGCACAGTACACAAGGAGCAGGCACAGGTAAGTATGTCAGGTAATAAGAATCGCCAAAGAACCTAATAACAGGCAACCTGCCGCCAGCAGGCTGCCTGTTAAATACTAATTATCAGATGTCATGTGACTTGGCCAGAGGGGATATGATAGAAACTTTTAAATACATAAAGGGAATCAACAAGGTAAAAGAGGAGAGAATATTTAAAAGAAGAAAAACTGCTACAAGAGGACATAGTTTTAAATTAGAGGGGCAAAGGCTTAAAAGTAATATCAGGAAGTATTACTTTACTGAGGGAGTAGTGGATGCTTGGAATAGCCTTCCTGCAGAAGTGGTAGCTGCAAATACAGTGGAGGAGTTTAAGCATGCATGGGATAGGCATAAGGCCATCCTTCATATTAGATAGGGCCAGGGGCTATGATGGGCCAAATGGTTCTTATCTGCCGACACATTCTATGACCCTGCCCCTCTGAACACCAAGTGCCCAGCTCAGTGCTCAGACTACATTGGTTGTACGCTGGCCGCGCTGAGGAGATGTGTGCAGCAGGGTCCGTCCTGTCCCCTATCACCTAGGAGACAAGGACGATGCAGGTGGGACGCCAAAGGCGCTGTGGAGAGCGAGCACCTCGTCGGCGTCCCGTGACAATGACCCCTCTCTAGTAGCTATAGCCTGTAATATTATTACACTCCCGAAATAAACCCAGGCCCCTCTTGAACTCTTTTAGTGAACTCACCATCACCACTTCCTCAGGCAGAGAGTTCTATAGTCTCACTGCTCTTACCAAGAATCCTCTTCTATGTTTGTGTAGAAACTTTCTTTCCTTCAAACACAGAGGATTTCCCCTTGTCATAGTCACAGTCCTGGGATAAATAGATGATGGTAGAGATCTCTGTACTGACCCCTGATATATTTATACATAGTAATTACATCTCCCCTCAGTTGTCTTTTTTCTAAAGTGAATAACCCTGATTTTAATAATCTTTTAGGGTACTGTAGTCCACACATTCCAGTTGTTACTTGTTTGCCCTCCTCTGAGCACTCTCCAGCTCTGCTATGGCTGCCTTGTTTACAGGAGCCCCAAACTGTACACAGTACTCCATGTGTGGTCTGACTAGTGATTTGTAAAGTGGCAGGGCTATTTTCTCATCAAGAGCATCAATGCCCCTTTTGATGCAACCCATTATCTTATTGGCCTTGGCAGCAGCTGCCTGACACTGGTTTATATAGCTTAGTTTGCTGTTCACTAAAATTCCTAGGTCTTTTTCCATGTCAGTGTTTTACCATTTAGTATGTACGGGTGACTTGCATTATTCCTTCCCATGTGCATAACCTTACATTTGTCAGTGTTAAACCTCATCTGCCACTTCTGTGCCCAAGCCTCCTTTGTAACCTTTTCCAGCCTGATGAGCATCAACTCTTCTGAGGTCCCCAGATATCCCCTTTGTTCAAGCCATGATGTACTTTCATGTCCACATAAATATTGCAAGGATTGTCTGTAAGTCTATGCACTAGCTGGATATTTTCAATCAGACCCAGTATACTCCAGACCAGCATATATGCCAAATATAGAGCCCAAGCATATTGGGGAATTAATCTTACTCCATAAAGTTTCTGAATATCTAGGTTTTAATAAAGAAATGTCCTGTTTTGGTTAAATTTATTTGTTTCTTAGAAGGTTTAGGCTTAGTAAGGGCCATTTGCATGATCTAATTTGTTATGTATTTTTTTCGTACAATGTGATCACTTCATCCCATAGGCAAATTTTTCTTTTTTGGTATGCTGAGGAAAAAAGAACAGACTTGTAGTGCCCAGATCATAGTCATAGTCCTTTTACATGAGCCCACAATTGGGGCAATTCATATTATCACCTTATCAGCGAGATGATTGCTGCATCTACCGTAAATGCAACAACTCTCAACTACTATGATGAGTAGGTAATTACCACCAGGTAATATTTCTGATAATTGCCTGCTGATTCTATCTATGTAAAGGGGCCTTAAAAATTAAAAGGGTACTGTAGTGTATACAGAACTGTATACACCTAATTAGATTATGATGTAAGATATATTCTTCCCTACTGTAATGGACAGTTGGTGCGTGGACCCACTGTACCAATTAGCCAATTTGACATTAAGCTAAACCTAAGGATTTTGTCTTGGCGGTTCCCATTCAGACCGCTACCTCCCAGAGTAGTCCTGGTGTAGTTGGCAGCTGACCCTTGATGATCAAAGACACCAGTGCGAAGCACCAAGGACTCAGGCAAAAAGCACAGTCTGATCAAAGTCTAAGGTCAGGGCAGGCTGTGCACATTAATTTTCCAGATAGCAGTTCCAAGGTCAAGGCAGGCTAAGAATGTGCATAATCCATGTAGCAGTTCCAAGTTTGGAGAAGGTGGTCAAAGAACAGAATCAATAGACATGCAAGACACAGTACATGAGTATTCAGACAAGAGTTCACACCGCCCTGGAGAAGCAACATGATAGGATTAACTCACACACTCACTCACAGTGCTGAAGGAAATTCACTGACCACTAGTCAGAATACACACAGGAAGAGAGGAGTGACAGCTGTGCCTGCCTGGGACACCAGGACAATGGTGAGGACAGAGAGCTAGCATGACACCTACTGTGCAGTCTATCACACACCACAATATTACATGTTAAAAGTTGACCATAAAATTAGAGATGAACAAAGTTTTGGAAAATTTGATTCGGTTGC
This sequence comes from Bufo gargarizans, assembly GCF_014858855.1. Taxonomy (NCBI): domain Eukaryota; kingdom Metazoa; phylum Chordata; class Amphibia; order Anura; family Bufonidae; genus Bufo; species Bufo gargarizans. The sequence goes on from NC_058080.1 coordinate 116,438,088, forward strand.
TTTGCTGAATTTTAAAAAAAAAAATTGATTTGCAAAAAATTACTTTGTCACAAAGCACTTTTTTTGTAAGTAGCGGGTGCAATGACAGGGAGCTCCCCATCATTGTACCCCTCAGATGCTGCGTTCATACATGATTGTGGCATTTGACAGTAAAAACGGTGCAAAACTAACAGAAAAAAAATTCAACAAACTTACCGCCTCCATTTGCTTGCGATGTGCTGGCTGCCACTATCTTGCTTGAAGATCTTGCATGAAATCTTGCACGGCGCGAGATGACGTTGTCACATCAGCCAGCGTGGTGACGTATGACATCACCACTCACAGGTTTTCTGCTGAGATCTTTGATCAAGATGGTGGCGGCCTGCCCATTGAAAGCAAATGGAAGAGGTAAGTATACTTTTCTTTGTTTTTCACAGTAATTCGGATTTACAGCGAATCAAATTTAGCTTGAAATTCGGATCGAATTCCACTTTGTTGGATTCAATTCTTTCAAGTCTACTTATAATAGTCTCAATATTTAAAGTCCTTAATTATGTGACACTTTGCTCATTGAATTTTTTTCAGATGAGAGTTGGATTACAGTGACTTTACTATGGAATATAGCCTTGTCTCCAAGACATAAAAGTGAAGATGCAGTATATGAAAATTATTAGGAGCTGCAGGGTAGGAAACTATTTTGTTTTATCTTTTTTCGGCTTGTCATTTGTAACTATTGAATGGTTTTCTTCTTTCTTAGTACCCTCTATGTCAGGCATCCTCAAATTGTGGCTCTCCAGCTGTTGTAAAACTACAACTCCCACAATAACCTGCTGTAGGCTGATACATGTAGGCTGTTCGGGCATGCTGGGAGTTGTAGTTTTGCAACAGCTGGAGGGTCGCAGTTTGAGGATGCCTGCTCTATGTAAATCATTGAAAGTGTGCCCAAATTCATGTGATTCATTTGTCATGATCTGATACTTATTCTAAAACATAAGTTATGTGCACTGTGTTCATTTGTGCTTAAGATTTTTTTTTTACTTAAAATTTGTTTTGTTATTTTAAGTAAAATTATTTCCCATGAGGGAGCCTTAGAAAATATTTACACCACCCAACGTGATCTGTATCCATGCACTGTGACCTACTTTCAATCTTTCTAGAAACCATACAATCTTATGTGTGCAGCATGCATTTAAAGGGTTGTATAAGACTACAAAAAAGAGTGTATTGGCTTTCCAAAGACATTAGCGCAGTCCATAGACAAAAGTAAAGTTGCTTCTGGAAAATTACTTAACTGCTTAAAAAAATCATTAGTTTTATCTAATATATAAAGCTGAGTGTATGTGTATGTCCGCTAAAGGGATCCGTACTGTCGCATTTACAACCACAAAATTTGGCCCACAGGTACATCAGGTGTCTGGGACGGTTTTAGACCAGGTCTCAGCACTCTAGCATGTTCCGTTCATGAGAACCAATAGAAACTTGGTCACATGACCCTTATCAGCCAATAGAAGCTTGCAGGTCCTCCACATACAGAGTTTTATTCCAGGTTTCCATAACAACCCACCCAGCCAGTCTGTCACAAGGATAACTGCTATTGAAGTAATGCCATGGCCAAATAGCACTTAGTAGCTTATTTCAAAATGTGCCTTTGTTCCAGCAATAGATGTTTTTATCCTCTAAAAATCCAGTTTATTTGGTATGCAAATGAGCCAGTAAGGTTCCCAAAGGGGCGTCACTCTTGCAGGAAGGAGCCCAGACACGCCCCCTTCCACAATGTGTCCACCCTCAAAAGACTTAAAACCCATCCCAATCCCCACTCCTGAGCCGACAGGGATTGAAAAAATGAAGGTAAAAATCAACTTCTGTCAGCTGCAGGGGTGGGAGGGAGGGTGACTTTCTCCCTGCAGCTTACACTCACACAGGGTGGGGTGTTGTAGATGTTATAGTGGATAGTGTTGATATTGTTTACTGACACACACAAACATTACATGAAATAGATTAAATATACCTGAGCGAAGCCGGGTACTACAGCTAATATATATATATATATATATATATTTAAAAATAAAAAATGTGGCAGCACTGTGAATGGTATAAACAAAAGGGTGCAGCTTTCCCAATATGGATATAAGCCAATGCAAATAGATAAAAATTGAAAAAAAGGGCAGCACTCCAGAAAGTAAAAAATGCAAAAATTACTTTTCGGCTCTATGCAGGAGCCTTTCTCACGCAGTGTGTACAGACAAAATACTGAGTTTATATAACATTATACTAAGTCATATCAATTTACAAAACAGGTGTAATCAATTCATAAAAATTAAAAATCAATTTGATAAAAAATACAGTTCATGTACATAAAAGTAAAGCGTAACACAGTTAATTACTAATTCATGATCATATAGTGAATATTTAAATGACAAAAGTGTATTCATGATTCTATGGTGTATTAAAATTCTTACACAAATTCATGATTGCTAATCCTAACATTAACGGTGCCAGCTGTGATTAATAATAAAGTGCTAAGTGCTTACTAAATGGTATTGCAGACGGAGGGTGAAGGAGGAGACGGAGCATGAATGGCTGCCATAACTCGTGCGGTCCGGCGTGCCTGAAGCGCAACTGCGCATGTCTAGATGACGTATATTTCGTACTACCGGGTTTCGATGTAATCGCAATGCTGCGGCTGCGTACTGCAGCCCTGATGTCAAGTCTTCCATTCTTAATATGGGAATAGTGCCTTTACTACCAGGCGCTTTAGTAGCAAAGTCCAATATGCACAGGATCAAGGTGGTTGCACATATTCGTGCCATAAATCAATCACTATCAGCACATTATAACAGCACGCCGTTCACAAATGCAGCCTCAGGCTTCCTCACTCCATACTCCGTGGCATACAATCTATAATAGAAATAGAAAAAATAGAATATAATTAAAAACATGAAAATTCATAAAGAACATATATTTTGTCCAGTACAAATAATCACAAAATATGCACAGGTGCGGTCAACATCATAATATGCAGCAGAACGGCAAGCCACAGCCCTAGCCAACCCCAATTGTATAATCCACATTCAGACCATGCGGTTTAAGGGAATTCAGTGTGTGAATCCACTTCAACTCCCTTTTTTTTAACAAATTATTTCTGTTGCCACCTCTCCTGGGCATTGGTATAAAATCGACAATGCAGCATCTCAAATCCCTTTCTGTGTGTTTAAGATCAACAAAATGTTTTGACACTGGCAGGTCAAGCCGTTTTTTCCTTATGCTTAGCCGGTGATTATTAAGACGTGACTTAAAGTCAGTGGTTGTCTCACCGACATAAATCAAATTGCACAGACACATAAGTACATAAATAATATAACTAGAGTCGCAAGTCAGATAATGTCGTATCTGATATGCGATCCCAGTTTGAGGATGCACAACATTTCTACCTTTCAGGATATATTTACAATTAACGCATGATAGACATGGAAAACATCCAACACTGCCTGTTGTCAGTGTTGTCTGTCTAGCCTGACAACAGGCAGTGTTGGATGTTTTCCATGTCTATCATGCGTTAATTGTAAATATATCCTGAAAGGTAGAAATTTTGTGCATCCTCAAACTGGGATCGCATACCAGATATGACATTATCTGACTTGCGACTCTAGTTATATTATTTATGTACTTATGTGTCTGTGCAATTTGATTTATGTCGGTGAGACAACCACTGACTTTAACCTCTTCAGGACACATGACGTACCGGTACGTCATGATGTCCTGGTACTTAAGGACACATGACGTACCGGTACGTCATGTGTTGTTCCGATCACTGCCGCCCGACGGGCGGTGATCGGAACAAGGTGCCTGCTCAAATCATTGAGCAGACATGTAGGCTAAATGCGCGGGGGGTCCCGTGACCCCCGCATGTCGGCGATCGCAACAAACCGCAGGTCAATTCAGACCTGCGGTTTGATGTGCTTTCTGCAGTTTCTGATCCCCGTGGACCCTGAACGCGGGGATCAGAAACTTTATAATGCCCAAAATATATATGTTTCACCTCCCCCTGCACCCCTGAATGATATTATGTGGGCGAGTGGTGCAGGGGGAGGGTTGCAGGCGGCCTCCCCTTGAATAATCGTTGGTGGATAGTGGGTATACCAGGGTGCCAGCACATTGCTGGCACCCTGGTATAAACGGCTGACATCTGTGATGCGATGTCAGCCGTTTAACCCTTTCCATACCGCGGTCCATACGGACCGCTGTATGATAAAGGTTAACAGTGCAGGGAGCTCCCTCCCTCTCCAATCGGGGGGCTGCTGTGCCTTTGCAGCCCTCCGATGGAGAGGGAGAGAGCCCCCAGACAGCCCCCCGACAGCCCCGTCCTCACCCTTCCCCGTTTGCGAAGTTGTGGCAGACGGGGAAGGTTCCCATGGCAACAGGATGCCTTCTCAGGCATCCTGCTGTCCATGGTGCTGAACAGATCTGTGCTAAAGGCATAGATCTGTTCAGACAAAGTGTAAAGTAAAATACAGTACAGAACCCTATATAGTGTACTGTACTGTATTATACAGACATCAGACCCACTGAATCTTCAAGAACTAAGTGGGTCCGGGTAAAAAAAAAAAGTAAAAAAAAGTAAAAATCAAAAAACACATTTATCACTGATTAAAAATGAAAAAAATTAAATTCCCTACACATGTTTGGTATCGCCGCGTCCTTAACGACCTGATCTAAAAAACGGTCATGTTACTTTACCCGAACGGTGAACGCCATAAAAATAAAAAATAAAAGACTATGATGAAATTGAAATTTTGCTTACCTTACTTCCCAAAAAAAGGTAATAAAAGTGATCAAAAAAGTTGCATGTACGCCAAAATTGTAACAATCAAACAGTCATCTCATCCCGCAAAAATCATACCCTACTCAAGATAATCGCCAAAAAACTGAAAAAACTATGAGTCTTAGACTATGGAAACACTAAAACATGTTTTTTTTTGTTTCAAAAATGAAATCATTGTGTAAAACTTACATAAATAAATAAAAATTATACATATTAGGTATCGCCGCGTCTGCATCGACCGTTTCTATAAAAATATCACATGACCTAACCCTTCAGGTGACCACCGTAAAAAAATTAAAATAAAAATGGTGTAAAAAAAGCGTTTTATTGTCATCTTACATCACAAAAAGTGTAATAGCAAGCGATCAAAAAGTTATATGCACCCCCAAAATAGTACCAATCAAACCGTCATCTCATCCCGCAAAAAATGAGACAAAAAAAAGATAATCACCCAAAAACTGAAAAAAAACTATGGCTCTTAGACTATGGAGACACTAAAACTTTTTTTTGTTTTAAAAATGAAATCATTGTGTAAAACTTACATAAATAAAAAAAAATGTATACATATTAGGTATCGCCGTGTCCGTGACAACCTGCTCTATAAAATTACCACATGATCTAACCTGTCAGATGAATGTTTTAAATAACAAAAAAAACGGTGCCAAAAAAGCAATTTCTTGTTACCTTCTGCACAAAAAGTGTAATATAGAGCAACCAAAAATCATATGTACCCTAAACTAGTAACAACAAATCTGACACCCTATCCCGTAGTTTCTAAAATGGGGTCACTTTTTTTAGAGTATCTACTCTAGGGGGGCTTTAAATGGGACATAGTGTCCAAAAAAACAGTCCATCAAAATCTGCCTTCCAAAAACCGTATGGCATTCCTTTCCTTCTGCGCCCTGCCGTGTGTCAGTACAGCAGTTTTCGACCACATATGGGGTGTTTCTGTAAACTACAGAATTAGGGCCAGAAATAATGAGTTTTGTTTGGCTGTTAAACCTTGCTTTGTAACTGGAAAAAAAAAAAATTAAAATGGAAAAATCTGCCAAAAAAGTGAAATTTGGAAATTGTATCTCTATTTTCCATTAAATCTTGTGCCACACCTAAAGGGTTAACAAAGTTTGTAAAATCTGTTTTGAATACTTTGAGGGGTGTAGTTTCTTAGATGGGGTCACTTTTATGGAGTTTCTATTCTAGGGGTGCATCAGGGGGCTTCAAATGGGACATGGTGTAAATAAACCAGTCCAGCAAAATCTGCCTTCCAAAAACAAAACAGTGCACTTTTCACTCTACGCCCCACTGTGTGGCCGTACAGTAGTTTACGGCCATATATGGGGTGTTTATATAAACGGCAGAGTCAGGCCAATAAAGATACAGTCTTGTTTGGCTGTTAACCCTTGCTTTGTTAGTGGGAAAAATGGGTTAAAATGGAAAATTAGGCAAAAAAAATGAAATTCTCAAATTTCATCCCCATTTGCCAATAACTCTTGTGCAACACCTAAAGGGTTAACAAAGTTTTTCAAATCAGTTTTGAATACCTTGAGGGGTGTAGTTTATAGAATGGCACCATTTTTGGGCGGTTTATATTATGCAAGCCTTGCAAAGTGACTTCAGACCTGCAGTGGTCCCTAAAAATTGGAATTCTGAAAAATTTCAAGATTTGCTTCTAAACTTCTAAGCCTTGCAACATCCCCAAAAAATAAAATAGCATTCCCAAAATAATTCAAACATGAAGTAGACATATGGGGAATGTAAAGTCATCACCATTTTTGGAGGTCTCAGAACGGCCTGGATAAGTCAAAGCGTTTTAAAGTTATCAGCACTTAAAGTGACAGTGGTCAGATTTGCAAAAAATTGCCTGGTCCTTAAGGTGAAATAAGGCTGTGTCCCTAAGGGGTTAAGTCACGTTTTAATAATCACCGGCTAAGCATAAGGAAAAAACGGCTTGACCTGCCAGTGTCAAAACATTTTGTTGATTATAAACATACAGAAAGGGATTTGAGATGCTGCATTGTCAATTTTATACTAATGCCCAGGAGAGGTGGCAACAGAATTAATTTGTTAAAAAAAGGGAGTTGAAGTGGATTCACACACTGAATTCCCTTAAACCGCATGGTCTGAATGTGGATTATAAAATTGGGGTTGGCTAGGATTGTGGCTTGCCGTTCTGCTGCATATTATGATGTTGACTGCACCTGTGCATATTTTGTGATTATTTGCACTGGACAAAATATATGTTCTTTATGAATTTTCATGTTTTAAATTATTTTCTATTTTTTCTATTTCTATTATAGATGGTATGCCTCGGAGTATGGAGTGAGGAAGCCTGAGGCTGCATTTGTGAATGGCGTGCTGTTATAATGTGCTGATAGTGATTGATTTATTTTTGTCCATATTTGGGATTCTTTACAGTTATAGTCCGTTATTCACATGGCAGGTGGTTATGAGGAGAACCCTTTCAAATAGGTGGTATCAGGTGGGCTTCGATCACGGATGCAGTGCAACTCTGTACTAACGTGCGGATGCGCAACTGGTCTGAGGTCCCGGATGGAGGCTCCACTTCTTTGGTTGTGGTAGCTCTCATCCGACCCCACTTAGCCACTCATACAGTTATATGGCACAAATATGTGCAACCACCTTAATCCTGTGCGCATTGGACTTTGCTACTAAAGCGCTTGGTAGTAAAGGCACTATTCCCATATTAAGAATGGCAGAGTTGACATCAGGGCTGCAGTACGCAGCCGCGGCATTGCGATTACATCGAAACCCAGAAGTACGAAATAAACGTCATCTAGACATGCGCAGTTGCGCTTCAGGCACGCCGGACCGCACGAGTTATGGCAGCCATTCATGCTCCGTCTCCTCCTTCACCCTCCGTCTGCAATACCATTTAGTAAGCACTTAGCACTTTATTATTGATCACAGCTGGCACCGTTAATGTTAGGATTAACAATCATGAATTTGTGTAAGAATTTTTATACACCATAGAATCATGAATACACTTTTGTCATTTGGATATTCACTATATGATCATGAATTAGTAATTAACTGTGTTACGCTTTACTTTTATGTACATGAACTGTATTTTTTATCAAATTGATTTTTAATTGTTATGAATTGATTACACCTGTTTTGTAAATTGATATGACTTAGTATAATGTTATATAAACTCAGTATTTTGTCTGTACACACTGCTTGAGAAAGGCTCCTGCATAGAGCCGAAACATTGCATGTCCCATTTGGGTAAATAAAGTAATTTTTGCATTTTTTACTTTCTGGAGTGCTGCCCTTTTTTTACAATATATCTATATATATATATATATATATATATATTAGAATCCAGAAAAAGGACGGCACTCCAGTAAGATGAAAAGAAAAGGATACCTTTATTCAACCATCTGGTGCAACGTTTCGGCTCTGAATGAGCCTTTTTCAAGCAGAGATACAAGGTGAATGGAAACAAACTTATAGGTGAATCAATTAACAAAGGCACCCCCTGGGGGGTGGCTACACAATTACAAACATGTGAGTAAATCTTAGAAGCACATCCCACATCGGGTGTGTTTACAAAACAAATCAATGTCATAGCAGGAAAGTGTAAAAACACTAAGTGCTGGATAAAAAGCGCATACATATCGCATAGTTACACATTGCAGGTGCATTTATAAATTACATAATCCATAATTTATGTGGATCCAGGGACACATGCATCGATCGGGCACACATGACCGATCGATGCGTGCGTCCGGTACCGCATGCGTGTAAAAAACAGAGTGGGAGCATTAAGATGTGGACATATTTGACATCACCTGGAGACACATTCCATGCGGCTATATAGTATGGTAAACATTCCAGCACATAGACACGGCGTGGCCTTCATCCCGGACTTGAGACGTCATCAAAGCCTGCCGACATCACTGCGTCAACCAGACGCCCCTGGCTGGTAGCGGCGCATGCCCAGTATCGATCTATGTTACAGAACGCCATCTTTAGAGCTGGAAAAATACCCTTAACCTGTGTGACAACATACCAAGATGTATTAAAGCATCCAACCTGTATAAAACCAGAGTGTGGCGGTCAAGACAGGTAGTGACAACAAGGTAAACCAATGTGTCAACAAACCATACCCTGGTGTCAATCCTGTACACACACGGAAACCGCAGTGTGTAAACAGGTACACACCATGGGTGTCATACCGCAGCTAACACTCAAGAGGGCTCTCCTCTCCAGGTATACAAATGCCACAGGGGGTAAATACAGCCGGCCAAAAGAAAGAATCTGGGCTACAACGCCACAAACCAGTACCACAGAACATATGTATATATATAAGTCCCAGGAGGTTCGCCAGTCCAAGTGATATGGAAAAATATATAAAAAACACTATAGAAATGTGATAAATAATAATATTATATACACATAGCCCATGGAAATAACGCTCCTGTATATGATGCTCCTGTGTCCAATTGCTCCATTTTCTCTTGTTCAAGAAAGTGCTGCAGTGTAACGTAGTGATCTGAAAATTAAAATAAAATAGAAAAATATATGAATATATATTTTTATTAAAAAAGAGAGAGAAATCTTGAAACAGATGTTAATAATCTCTTAGTATGTACACATGATACAGAACATTAGCCTGATAACTACTGGAGGCAAACCACCCCTCATACCACGTCATCAAAGTAAAACTCAATATTCAAGCCTTTAGGCTTTAGACTGTCCAGTCTATGGATCCAGCTCAGTTCCCGACGTTTAAGCATTTTGAACCTATCACCTCCACGTCTAGGTTGGGGTATGTGATCGACAATCCAGCATCTAAGATCATTCTCTCTGTGTTAGGCCTCAGAGAAATGCCTAGATACTGGTAAATCCACACGCTTTTTCCCGATACTCAAGCGGTGGTTATTTAACCGTGTCTTGAGGTCCATTGTCGTTTCCCCCACATACAACAAGTTACATGGGCAAGATAAAACATAAATAACATAACTAGAGTTGCATGTGAGGTGAAACGAAATGTCATGTGATGCACCTGTACTGGGATGTACAAAGACCTTCCCCTTTCTGATATATCTGCAATTGATACAACCCAAGCAGAGAAAACACCCCAAGCCGGGTTGTGTCAAGGTGGTCTGTTTTAAGGACACCCTAGGACCCATGTCGGCTTTAACCAACTGATCCCTAAGGTTTCTTGAGCGCCGATAGGAGAAGAGTGGTGGGCACTGAAACTCAGGGATACCCTTGAAACAGGAGCCCAAGAGATCCCAATGTCTCCTGAGTACTTTATTGATATGAGGGCTCAGCTCGCTGTATATAGACACAAAAGGAATTCTGTCAGTTTTTTTTTGTATTCTTACATTGTGACAATGCTGCATCACGCTTCAACAAGCGAACCTTGTTCATGTGCTCATTAATAATCGTTGTGGGTAACCCCTGTTGCGGAACCTATGAGACATGGATTCAAGGGTCACATCAGACAAGTGGTCGTCAGACACAATGCGTTTCACCCTGAGAAACTGGCTCAATGACTCAACCATTCTCCTAGGGTGAGAACTATTGTAGCACAAGATAGTGTTGGTATCAGTGGGCTTAACGTATAACTCTGTCTGCAATGCGTCACCGCAGAGTATAACCATGGTATCCAAGAACTGAATATCAGTTCTTGAATGGACAAGAGTGAATTGCAGACTAGAGTCATGACTATTCAAAAAGGTATGAAAATCAATCAACTGTTCTTCGCTACCAGTCCATATGAGGAAGATGTCGTCGATGTATCGCCACCACCTCAGCACATGTCTGAAGTGGTGGGATAGAAAGACGATATCCTCCTCAAAACACCACATAAAAATATTTGCATACGTGGGGGCCACGTGAGACCCCATTGCCACACCACGCAACTGCAAATAAAATGTATCTTGAAAAAGGAAGTAGTTATGCCGAATAACAATATCAAGCAGAGTAACGATGAACTCGGAAGCTTGAGGAGTGTATGTTGATGAACATAACATTTTCCAGACCGCCTGGATCCCACTTTCATGCACAATGGATGTGTACAATGAGGTTACATCGAATGATGCTAATATCAGAGAGGAATCATGCGGTACATCAATATTTTGTAATTTAATAAGGAAATCCGTGGTGTCTTGTACATAAGAAGACCCCCCAATAGAAAATTCACGTAGTGTTTTGTCCAGAAAGATGGCTATGTTGCTGGAGATGGAATCAGACCCCGAGACTATGGGACGTCCCGGGGGATCGATGAGGGTCTTGTGAATCTTGGGCAGCACATAAATCACCGGAGTGACCGGATGTGCCACCTCAAGAAATTCACACAGACCCCCATCAATAATACCTGCAACCACAGCATCTCCAAGACACCTGCGTATAATCACAGCTATTTTGAATCTGGGGTCAGAATCCAAGACTCTATATACCTGTGGGTCCCCAAGCTGCCGCATGATCTCATTGACATATTTAACAGGTATTATTATTATTATTATTATTATTATTATTTATTTAAGCGCCATTCATTCCATAGCGCTGTACATATGATAAGGGGTGCACATACATAATACAGACAATTGCACTAATCATAAACAAAATGAGTTATAAACTGGTACAGAAGGAGATAGGGCCCTGCCCGTGAGGGCTTACAATCTACATGGTATGGGAGAAGGACACAGTAGGTGCGGGTTAAGTTGGTCATGGCGGTATAGAGGCAGCAGGGTCACTGGTTGTAGGCTTGTCTGAAGAGGTGGGTTTTCAGGTTTCTTTTGAAGGATTCCACTGTAGGTGAGAGTCTGATATGTTGGGGTAGCGAGTTCCAGAGTATGGGGGATGCACAGGAGAAATCCTGGAGTCGATTGTGGGAAGAGGCAATAAGAGGAGAGGAGAGAAGGAGGTCTTGTGAGGATCGGAGAGTGCGTGTGGTGGTGTATCGGGAAATTAGCTCAGAGATGTAGGGAGGGGACAGGTTATGGACGGCCTTGTATGTATTTGTAAGTATTTTGAAGTGAATTCGTTGGGCAATGGGGAGCCAGTGAAGGGATTGGCAAAGGGGAGAGGCAGAGGAATAATAGGGTGAGAGGTGGATTAGTCGGGCAGCAGAGTTGAGGATAGATTGGAGGGGTGCGAGAGTGCTAGATGGAAGGCCACAGAGGAGAATGTTGCAGTAGTCTAGGCGGGAGATAATGAGGGCATGTACAAGTATTTTCGCAGATTCAAAGTTAAGGAAAGCGCGGATGCGGGAGATGTTTTTGAGTTGGAGACGGCAGGTGGTGGAAAGGGCTTGGATGTGCGGTCGGAAGGAAAGGGCAGAATCCAAGATCACTCCAAGGCAGCGGGCTTTGTTGACTGGGGATAATGTGCAGCCATTGATCGTGATAGATAGGTCTGTTGGGGGGGTTGAACAAGATGGGGGAAAGATTATGAATTTTGTCTTATCCATGTTAAGTTTAAGAAAGCGAGAGGCGAAGAAGGATGATATAGAAGATAGACATTGTGGGATTCTAGATAGTAAGGTGGTGATGTCTGGACCAGAGAGGTAGATTTGTGTGTCATCAGCGTAGGAGTGATACTGAAAGCCATAGGACTCTATGAGCTGTCCCAGGCCAAAAGTGTAGATAGAGAAGAGCAGGGGTCCTAGGACAGAGCCTTGCGGGACACCAACAGAGAGGGAATGAGACGAGGAGGTGGTGCGGGAGTGGGAGACGCTGAATGTCCGGTCTGTGAGGTATGATGTGATCCAGGAGAGGGCCAGGTCAGTGATGCCAAGAGATGAGAGAGTTTGCAACAGAAGGGAGTGGTCAACAGTGTCGAAGGCAGAGGACAGGTCAAGGAGAAGGAGGACAGAGTATTGTTTCTTGGTTTTGGCTGTGAGTAGGTCATTGGTGACTTTGGTAAGGGTATCCATGACTACGACCGCCCCGCCCTTGTCTACTGGCTTCAAGACAAGGGAGGGGTCAGATCTAAGTGCGTCCAGGGCCTCAACCTCAGCGCTAGTCAGATTAGGGTGCCTGAACCTCAGATCTCCCTGGGAGGAAGACCGAAGATCAGACAACCCCCGTCGGACAGCACTGATGTATGCTTCTATGGCTGGTTCATTAATGTTGGGTAAAAATTGCTCTTCTGGAATAAATTGAGAGAGTCCAGAGTAAATTCACTAGTCTGGGGTCTCTCAACACCAATCCTGTTATGGAACCAAACCTTTAACTTAATGCGGCGAAAAAACGAGAACAAACTGGATTCCAACTCAAACCAGTTCACAGTAGAAGTGGGACAAAACGAAAAACCTTTTGATAAATATATATTCATATATTTTTCTATTTTATTTTTATTTTCAGATCACTACGTTACACTGCAGCACTTTCTTGAACAAGAGAAAGTGGAGCAATTGGACAGAGGAGCATCATATACCGGAGCCTTATTTCCATGGGCTATGTGTATATAATATTATCATTTATCACATTTCTATAGTGTTTTTTATATATTTTTCCATATCACTTGGACCGGCGAACCTCCTGGGACTTATATATATATATATATATATATATATATATATACATATGTTCTGTGGTACTGCTTTGCGGTGTTGTAACCCAGATTCTTTCTTTTGGCCGGCTGTATTTACCCCCTATGGCATCTGTATACCTGGAGAGGAGAGCCCTCTTGAGTGTTAGCTGCGGTATGACACCCATGGTGTGCACCTGTTTACACACTGCGGTTTCCGTGTGTGTACAGGATTGACACCAGGGTATGGTTTGTTGACACATTGGTTTACCTTGTTGTCACTACCTGTCTTGACCGCCACACTCTGGTTTTATACAGGTTGGATGCTTTAATACATCTTGGTATGTTGTCACACAGGTTAAGGGTATTTTTCCAGCTCTAAAGATGGCGTTCTGTAACATACAGTCATGTGAAAAAATTAGGACACCCTTTGAAAGCATGTGGTTTTTTGTAACATTTTTAATAAAAGGTTATTTCATCTCCGTTTCAACAATACAGAGAGATTAAAGTAATCCAACTAAACAAAGAAAACTGAAGAAAAGTCTTTTCAAGATCTTCTGTAAATGTCATTCTACAAAAATGCCTATTCTAACTGAGGAAAAAGATAGGACACCCTTGCCCCTAATAGCGAGTGTTACCTCCTTTGGCTGAAATAACTGCAGTGAGACGGTTCTTGTAGCCATCTACCAGTCTTCGACATCGGTCTGAGGAAATTTTACCCCACTCCTCAATGCAGAACTTTTTCAGCTGTGAGATGTTTGAGGGGTTTCTTGCACGTACAGCCCTTTTCAAGTCACCCCACAGCATCTCAATGGGATTCAAATCTGGACTTTGACTTGGCCATTCCAGGACTCTCCATTTCTTCTTTTTCAGCCAATCTTTGGTTGATTTACTAGTATGTTTTGGGTCATTGTCATGTTGCATGGTCCAGTTCCGCTTCAGCTTTAATTTTCTAACTGATGGTCTCACATGTTCTTCAAGCACCTTCTGATACACAGTAGAATTCATCGTGGATTCTATGATGGTGAGCTGACCAGGTCCTGCTGCAGCAAAGCAGCCCCAAACCATGACACTTCCACCTCCATGCTTCACAGTTGGTATGAGGTTCTTTTCTTGGAATGCTGTGTTTGGTTTACGCCAAACATGTCCTCTGCTGTTGTGTCCAAATAATTCAATTTTGGACTCCTCTGTCCAAAGAACATTATTCCAGAAGTCCTGGTCTTTGTCAACTTTATCTCTGGCAAATGTCAGTCTGGCCTCGATGTTTCTCGTGGAAAGCAAAGGTTTCCTCCTTGCACACTTCCCATGCAAGTTAAACTTGTACAGTCTCTTTCTGATTGTAGAGGCATGTACTTCTACATCAACAGTAGCCAGAGCCTGCTGTAGTTCTCGAGATGACACTTTAGGGTTTTTGGAGACCTCTTTTAGCATCTTGCGGTCTGCTCTTGGGGTGAACTTGCTGGGGCGACCAGTCCTGGGCATGTTGGCAGTTGTTTTGAAAGCCCTCCACTTGTAGACTATCTTCCGGACAGTGGAATGGCTGATTTCAAAATCTTTTGAGATCTTTTTAAATCCCTTCCCAGACTCATAGGCTGCTACAATCTTTTTTCTGAAGTCCTCTGACAGCTCTTTTGCTCTCACCATGGTGCTCACTCTCACTTCAACAGTCAGGAGCACACCAAACTAAGGCCTAGTTCACACTTCAGTGTTTGGTCAGTGATTTCCATCAGTGATTTGTGAGCCAAAACCAGAAGTGGAGCCTCCATAGACATTAGGTAGAAGGGAAAGATCTGCTCCTGTTCTATGTTTAGAGCTGCACCTGGTTTTGGCTCACAAATCACTGATGGAAATCACTGACCAAACACTGAAGTGTGAACGAGGCCTAAATGTCTGAGGTTTAAATAGGGCAAGCCTCATTCAACATGCAGAGTAACGATCTACTAATTATGTGCACCTGGTGTGATATACCTGTGTGAGATCTGAGCCAATTTAAGAGGGAATACATGTGAGGGTGTCCTATCTTTTTCCTCAGTTAGAATAGGCATTTTTGTAGAATGACATTTACAGAAGATCTTGAAAAGACTTTTCTTCAGTTTTCTTTGTTTAGTTGGATTACTTTAATCTCTCTGTATTGTTGAAACGGAGATAAAATAACCTTTTATTAAAAATGTTACAAAAAACCACATGCTTTCAAAGGGTGTCCTAATTTTTTCACATGACTGTAGATCGATACTGGGCATGCGCCGCTACCAGCCAGGGGCGTCTGGATGACGCAGTGATGTCGGCAGGCTTTGATGACGTCTCAAGTCCAGGATGAAGGCCACGCCGTGTCTATGTGCTGGAATGTTTACCATACTATATAGCCGCATGGAATGTGCCTCCAGGTGATGTCAAATATGTCCACATCTTAATGCTCCCACTCTGTTTTTTACACGCATGCGGTACCGGACGCACGCATCGATCGGTCATGTGTGCCCGATCGATGCATGTGTCCCTGGATCCACATGAATTATGGATTATGTAATTTATAAATGCACCTGCAATGTGTAACTATGCGATATGTATGCGCTTTTTATCCAGCACTTAGTGTTTTTACACTTTCCTGCTATGACATTGATTTGTTTTGTGAACACACCCGATGTGGGATGTGTTTCTAGGATTTACTCACATGTTTGTAATTGTGTAGCCACCCCCCAGGGGGTGCCTTTGTTAATTGATTCACCTATAAGTTTGTTTCCATTCACCTTGTATCTCTGCTTGAAAAAGGCTCATTCAGAGCCGAAACGTTGCACCGGATGGTTGAATAAAGGTATCCTTTTCTTTTCATCTTACTGGAGTGCCGTCCTTTTTCTGGATTCTACTTGTGGGGTGAGAAGTCTATACCCTAGGATTGTGCACCCTATCTTCATCTAATTACAGCCAGTGCCGCCATTTTTCCTTTGTATATATATATAATATATACATATATATATATATATATATATATATATATACACAGGTGGAACTCAAAACATTTGAATATCGTGCAAAAGTTCATTGATTTCAGTAATGCAACTTAAAATTAGAATTTTGTGAAAAGGTTCAATATTCTAGGCTTAAAGTGTCACACTCTAGTCAGCTAATTAATCCATACCCCCTATGCGAAGGGTACCTGAAATTGTGACTTTGTTTTTTTTTTATAAGCTGCAAATTATAAACATCCAATTATAACAAATAAAGGCTTAAAATATCTCGCTTTGTATGTAATGAGTCTATCTCATATATTCGTTTCACCTTTTAAGTTGCATTACTGAAATAAATGAACTTTGCACAGTATTCAAATTTTTCAAGTTTAACATACACATATATATATTTTTATATATATATATATATATATATATATATATATATATATATATATATATATATAAGGAATGTGGGCAGCACCACTGTCTGTGTAGTATACTCGGAGTGCCAGCGGCTGAGTAGGCGATCCACCTCCAACGATATAAAATAAAAGAATTCCGCAGCACATCCACGTAGTAGGAAAAATGAAAAAACTTTATTCACCAAGCATGCGACGTTTCAATCCTCTCAATGGGATTTTCCTCAAGCAGTGACATAGTGGGCAGTGCTCTATGCCTATTTAAGCACAATCTCATAATTGAATAATCCATAGTTAAATTACATTCATTACAAGTAATATATATAAAAAACCATAATACAAGCAGTGTTAATAGTATGTTAATACAATCAAATCCTATCACAGATTCATGTGCAGTGATATAGTGTACATAATACCCCTAACCTATCTAATGTACAATATGCAGAGACAATACTTTAATAACGATCATAATTGATTCAGGTGTCGATCATATAAATAACTAAGGTGTGCAGGTGTACCTTCAGTAGAATGATGAACAACATTGTAGAGACGTACGGAGGGCTCAATACCCGTGGATGCCGGCGTCTCGGGCATACCATTGCGCATGTCAGAAGGACTTTCCTGGGACTTCTAATCACATGATCGCTCATTTCAGACATGCATTACACTGCGCATGTCCAAGGACCTTTAGGAATGTAGCCACTCCCCCGGTCATGTGTTAGAGTATATCACATGATCGGAATAAACAACCTGGAAATCGGTAATGATACAGGCATATGTGTAACTCTGTTCATATGTTAATATCGATGTTAAAGATGTGGATATATAAATATATAAACAATGCATACATTGAGTTCCTAAGTCGCACTGTCTATATCAAAAATATATAGCCATCCAAAAAAAATGGGGATCGAGAATACAGGCATAAGAACAAAAATATACTAGCAGTGCGACTTGGTAGAGACTAATCACACTCCACATTGTGTCGACTCACCCGGAAAGAAACATATATGAGTCAATGATCCCTCAGGGAGATATAAGTGACCCTATATAACTGGAAGTACCATTATTATATACAGAGAGGCTTTATGTGATAAGCGAAAAATTTTGCCGCTTCTCCATTACACTATTAAGTTCAGTATAGTAATTATTTAGTGGTCCCCTAGTCTAATCGAGGAGTTCAGTACATGTGACTAATGTTGTCATCATAAAGTCACAAGCTGAATTGCCCCCCCTGTCTGTTGGATACCATTCCTGGAACTCCAACTTGGCAGGCCCGGGATCATCCTCTAGATTACGGGGGGCACACTATCTATATCCACTATCTATATCCGTAAAAAATGTCACTTCTCTCCCCGAGATCAATCACTCAAAAAGGTCAATCCATATGTGAATCTAAACTCGTGGATATATCGATCAGATAACCCCATGTCACATAGCTCCATCATATATAATCATATGCATGCACACAGATCCAAAAGAACACATAAATGGAAAAAGCAGCTGAGGAAATAATCGATCAGTTTATAAAAATATCCTGTTTGTATGTTAGATCAAATCATAAGTCGTGCCGCGTGCAAAGCATGCTCGTGTGTCATGCGATGCTCAGAGCACAACTCTATAAGTATTTATAAACAAAATTTGTTCTTAGAAACAGGAAAAATAAAAAAATCTGTATATATGAGTCCCATGATAGTCCAATGAGTAGACCTTCCATCGTTCATCCCTACTGTAAATACGCATAGTGTTCACCATAGTCCTAAAGGTAATAAAAACAATATGTAAAACATAAGATCTCCCTGTTCAATGAGCAGGGGGCACAACCACATATTATTCCAATTAAGAGCAGACAAGCAGAACCATGGGTGCAATCACCTAGGACAATAACCAGGGCCTATAGTCCACATTTAATCCCTGTGGTCTTACTGTATTGAGTTTAGCAATCCATCGCATCTCACATTTTTTGAGAAGGGCATGTCTATCCCCACCCCTCCGTGGAGTAGGAATATGATCAACCAACATGCATTTAAGGTCCCTCTCCTTGTGGCCCATATCAGTAAAATGTTTTGGGACTGGAAGATCCATCCGTTTTTTACGGATGGTGTAGCGGTGCTGGTTAATTCTACTTTTAAAGTCCCATGAGGTCTCTCCAATATATAATAATTGACATGGGCACCAAAGGATGTATATAACAAATGCTTGGTGAATAAAGTTTTTTCATTTTTCCTACTACGTGGATGTGCTGCGGAATTCTTTTATTATATATATATATATATATATATATATATATATATATTGTGGGGACTCGCTCTGGTGACAGGATTAGAAGACGCAGTATATATAGAGCATGGATGTCAAACTCATGGCCCTCCAGATGTTGCAAAACTACAACTCCCATCATTCCTTGATAGCTGTAGTATGCCCAGGCATGATGGGAGTTGTAGTTTTGCAACAGCTGGAGGGCCATGAGTTTGACATCCCTGATATAGAGGCAACAACAAGTTCTTTGGATCAAACAGTTCAGTGTTTTATTCACACTTTAGGCAAGTGACAAAACAAACAGTCATATTCAAACAAAAGTCACCTTGCGATGTTGGTGGTAATTTACACCATGCGGCAATTCTGCCTCAAAGAGTCCTTGTTGATAGCAGCACCAACCTGTTTTCACGCCAAACAGGTAGCAAGCCTTCTTCCACACACAAGGCTCCCAGATCCCAACACAGAGACTTAGCTGATGAGCCCAGGTGCCTATTTAAGGACAGCCAGGTGCTGTCAAAAGCCGGATCGGCACTTAAACTCAGGTCCGGTATATTTGACCTCACCTTGCTGGAAACCAGCCCAGCTGCACATGTTGGGAGGAAAATACTTGCCTTCCCAGACAAAAACCCTCGCTGTGTCACTATATACATAGTAACATAGTAACATAGTACATAAGGCCGAAAAAAGACATTTGTCCATCTAGTTCGGCCTGTTATCCCGCAAGTTGATCCAGAGGAAGGCAAAAAAAAACAAAAAAAAACAAACAAAAAAAAAACCTGTGAGGTAGAAGCCAATTTTCTCCACTTTAGGGGACTATAAACTTCCTTCCCGACTCCAATCAGGCCATCAGAATAACTCCCTGGATCAACAACCACTCTCTAGTAGCTATAGCCTGTAATATTATTAAGCTCCAGAAATACGTCCAGGGCCCTCTTGAATTCCTTTATTGTACTCACCATCACCACCTCCTATATATATATATTTATATACACTCACCTAAAGAATTATTAGGAACACCATATTAATATGGTGTTGGACCCCCTTTTGCCTTCAGAACTGCCTTAATTCTACGTGGCATTGATTCAAAAAGGTGCTGATAGCATTCTTTAGAAATGTTGGCCCATATTGATAGGATAGCATCTTGCAGTTGATGGAGATTTGAGGGATGCACATTCAGGGCACGAAGCTCCCGTTCCACCACATCCCAAAGATGCTCTATTGGGTTGAGATCTGGTGACTGTGGGGGCCATTTTAGTACAGTGAACTCATTGTCATGTTCAAGAAACCAATTTGAAATGATTTGAGCTTTGTGACATGGTGCATTATCCTGCTGGAAGTAGCCATCAGAGGATGGGTACATGGTGGTTATGAAGGGATGGACATGGTCAGAAACAATGCTCAGGTAGCCCGTGGCATTTAAACGATGGGCAATTGCCCAGAAAACATCCCCCACACCATTACACCACCAGCCTGCACAGTGGTAACAAGGCATCATGGATAAATGTTCTCATTCTGTTTACGCCAAATTCGGACTCTACCATTTGAATGTCTCAACAGAAATCGAGACTCATCAGACCAGGCAACATTTTTCCAGTCTTCAACAGTCCAATTTTGGTGAGCTCGTGCAAATTGTAGCCTCTTTTTCCTATTTGTAGTGGAGATGAGTGGTACCCGGTGGGGTCTTCTGCTGTTGCAGCCCATCCACCTCAAGGTTGTGCATGTTGTGGCTTCACAAATGCTTTGCTGCATACCTTGGTTGTAACGAGTGGTTATTTCAGTCAACGTTGCTCTTCTATCAGCTTGAATCAGTCGGCCCATTCTCCTCTGACCTCTAGCATTAACAAGGCATTTTCGCCCACAGGACTGCCGCACACTGGATGTTTTTCCCTTTTCACACCATTCTTTGTAAACCCTAGAAATGGTTGTGCGTGAAAATCCCAGTAACTGAGCAGATTGTGAAATACTCAGACCGGCCCGTCTGGCACCAACAACCAGGCCACGCTCAAAATTGCTTAAATCACCTTTCTTTCCCATTCAGACATTCAGTTTGGAGTTCAGGAGATTGTCTTGACCAGGACCACAACCCTACATGCATTGAAGCAACTGCCATGTGATTGGTTGACTAGATAATCGCATTAATGAGAAATAGAACAGGTGTTCCTAATAATTCTTTAGGTGAGTGTGTATATATATATATATATATATATATATATATATGTATATATATGTAAAGCTGAGTGTATGTATGTGTGTGTGTGTGTGTATATATATGTATGTATGTCCGCTAAAGGAATCCGCACAGTCTCATTTACAATCACAAAATTTGGCACACAGGTACATAAGGAGTCTGGGAAGGTCACCTGATCTAACCTAAGTAATGATCTAACCTAAGTGAAGTATAATGGCAGCAAATACCTGGTATAGTGATGTAGAAAAGGGAGATCAAGCCCGGACCTTCAGAAAGCGCACCCCAACACGCGTTTCGCTGCACTTTCTCAAGGGGCTTCTTGATAAAGCAGAGCAAAATGCACGTCGGGGTCTGCTCCCTGCAGGTCTAGGCTTGTTCTCCCTTTTCTACATCACTATACCAGGTATGCACTGCCATTATGCTTCATTTAGGTTAGATCATTTGCAAGTGTTATTTCCTTGTGGCTTTTGTACCTTAATTATAAGTTGTAGTGTATTTCATTTTATTTTATTTTTTATGCCATTATATGTATTATACTGATGGACATATAGGTTACTCCTGGGGATCTATTATCCTTGTAGACCTGCTGGGGAGCTGCTTTTTTCGTACACTGACCGCATTGCGGCTACATACTTATTTATTTATATATATATGTTGGTTATAATTGATGTAATTCAAAAAAAGATGTCATTGTAATACATGTGGGTCTTTGGTCTTTTGGTCATATTATGTATTTTGCCACACATTGATCTTCATATTAGTGATGATTATATAGGTTGTACGAGGTCACTGTTAAAGCAGCTGGCTGCTGTGGAGGTTACTGTTAAGGGGGCAGGATGCTGTTGAGGTCACTGTTAAAGCGGCGGGCTGTTGTGGAGGTTACTAATAAGGGGGCAGGATTCTGTGGAGGTCACTGTTAAAGGGGTGGGTGCTGTGGACGTCTCTGTTAAGAGGACAGGGACCTGTGAAGGTCACAGTTAAAGGGACAGTCCTCTATGGAGGTCAGTATTAAGGGGGCGGGGTGTTGTGGAGGTCACATTTTAAGGGAACAAGTTTGGACACACCTTCTCATTCAAAGAGTTTTCTTTATTTTCATGACTATGAAAATTGTAGATTCACACTGAAGGCATCAAAACTATTAATTAACACATGTGGAATTATATACATAACAAAAAAGTGTGAAACAACTGAAAATATGTCATATTCTAGGTTCTTCAAAGTAGACACCTTTTGCTTTGATTACTGCTTTGCACACTCTAGGCATTCTCTTGATGAGCTTCAAGAGGTAGTCACCTGAAATGGTCTTCCAACAGTCTTAAAGGAGTTCCCAGAGATGCTTAGCACTTTTTGGCCCGTTTGCCTTCACTCTGCGGTCCAGCTCACCCCAAACCATCTCGATTAGGTTCAGGTCCGTTGATTGTGGAGGCCAGGTCATCTGGCGCAGCACCCCATCACTCTCCTTCATGGTCAAATAGCCCTTACACAGTCTGGAGGTGTGTTTGGGGTCATTGTCCTGTTGAAAAGTAAGTGATGGTCCAGCTAAATGCAAACCGGATGGAATAGCATGCCACTGCAAGATGCTGTGGTAGCCATGCTGGTTCAGTATGCCTTCAATTTTGAATAAATCCCCAACAGTGTCACCAGCAAAGCACCCCCACACCATCACACCTCCTCCTCCATGCTTCACGGTGGGAACCAGGCATGTAGAGTCCATCCGTTCATCTTTTCTGTGTCGCACAAAGACACGGTGGTTGGAACCAAAGATCTCAAATTTGGACTCATCAGACCAAAGCACAGATTTCTACTGGTCTAATGTTCATTTCTTGTGTTCTTTAGCCCAAACAAGTCTCTTCTGCTTGTTGCCTGTCCTTAGCAGTGGTTTCCTAGCAGATATTCTACCATGAAGGCCTGATTCACACAGTTTCCTCTTACCAGTTGTTCTAGAGATGTGTCTGCTGCTAGAAATCTGTGTGGCATTGACCTGGTCTGAGCTGCTGTTAACCTGTGATTTCTGAGGCCGGTGACTCGGATGAACTTATCCTCCGCAGCAGAGGTGACTCTTGGTCTTCCTTTCCTGGGGCGGTCCGCATGTGAGCCAGTTTCTTTGTAGTGCTTGATGGTTTTTGTGACTGCACTTGGGGACACTTTCAAAGTTTTCCCAATTTTTCGGACTGACTGACCTTCATTTCTTTAAGTAATGATAGCCACTTGTTTTTCTTTACTTAGCTGCTTTTTTCTTGCCGTAATATAAATTCTAACAGTCTATTCAGTAGGACTATCAGCTGTGTATCCGCCTGACTTCTCCACAACACAACTGATGGTCCCAACCCCATTTATAAGGCAAGAAATCCCACTTATTAAACCTGACAGGGCACACCTGTAAAGTGAAAACCATTTCAGGTGACTACCTCTTGAAGCTCATCAAGAGAATGTGCCAAGAGTGTGCAAAGCAGTAATCAACAGAAAAGGTGGCTACTTTGAAGAACCTAGAATATGACATATTTTCAGTTGTTTCACACTTTTTTGTTATGTATATGATTCCACGTGTGTTAATTTATAGTTTTGATGCCTTCAGTGTGAATCTACCATTTTAATGAAAATAAAGAAAACACTTTGAATGAGAAGGTGTGTCCAAACTTTTGGACTGTACTGTATATACAGGGAGTGCAGAATTATTAGGCAAATGAGTATTTTGACCACAT
This sequence comes from Bufo gargarizans, assembly GCF_014858855.1. Taxonomy (NCBI): domain Eukaryota; kingdom Metazoa; phylum Chordata; class Amphibia; order Anura; family Bufonidae; genus Bufo; species Bufo gargarizans. The sequence goes on from NC_058080.1 coordinate 116,461,907, forward strand.
CATCCTCTTTATGCATGTTGTCTTACTCCAAGCTGTATAGGCTCGAAAGCCTACTACCAATTAAGCATATTAGGTGATGTGCATCTCTGTAATGAGAAGGGGTGTGGTCTAATGACATCAACACCCTATATCAGGTGTGCATAATTATTAGGCAACTTCCTTTCCTTTGGCAAAATGGGTCAAAAGATGGACTTGACAGGCTCAGAAAAGTCAAAAATAGTGAGATATCTTGCAGAGGGATGCAGCACTCTTAAAATTGCAAAGCTTCTGAAGCGTGATTATCGAACAATCAAGCGTTTCATTCAAAATAGTCAACAGGGTCGCAAGAAGCGTGTGGAAAAACCAAGGCGCAAAATAACTGTCCATGAACTGAGAAATGTCAAGCGTGCAGCTGCCAAGATGCCACTTGCCACCAGTTTGGCCATATTTCAGAGCTGCAACATCACTGGAGTGCCCAAAAGCACAAGGTGTGCAATACTCAGAGACATGGCCAAGGTAAGAAAGGCAGAAAAATGACCACCACTGAACAAGACACACAAGCTGAAACGTCAAGACTGGGCCAAGAAATATCTCAAGACTGATTTTTCTAAGGTTTTATGGACTGATGAAATGAGAGTGAGTCTTGATGGGCCAGATGGATGGGCCCGTGGCTGGATTGGTAAAGGGCAGAGAGCTCCAGTCCGACTCAGACGCCAGCAAGGTGAAGGTGGAGTACTGGTTTGGGCTGGTATCATCAAAGATGAGCTTGTGGGGCCTTTTCGGGTTGAGGATGGAGTCAAGCTCAACTCCCAGTCCTACTGCCAGTTTCTGGAAGACACCTTCTTCAAGCAGTGGTACAGAAAGAAGTCTGCATCCTTCAAGAAAAACATGATTTTCATGCAGGACAATGCTCCATCACACGCGTCCAAGTACTCTACAGTGTGGCTGGCAAGAAAGGGTATAAAAGGAGAAAATCTAATGACATGGCCTCCTTGTTCACCTGATCTGAACCCCATTGAGAACCTGTGGTCCATCATCAAATGTGATATTTACAAGGAGGGAAAACAGTACACCTCTCTGAACAGTGTCTGGGAGGCTGTGGTTGCTGCTGCATGCAATGTTGATGGTGAACAGATCAAAACACTGACAGAATCCATGGATGGCAGGCTTTTGAGTGTCCTTGCAAAGAAAGGTGGCTATATTGGTCACTGATTTGTTTTTGTTTTGTTTTTGAATGTCAGAAATGTATATTTGTGAATGTTGAGATGTTATATTGGTTTCACTGGTAAAAATAAATAATTGAAATGGGTATATATTAGTTTTTTTGTTAAGTTGCCTAATAATTATGCACAGTAATAGTCACCTGCACACACAGATATCCCCCTAAAATAGCTAAAACTAAAAACAAACTAAAAACTACTTCCAAAAATATTCAGCTTTGATATTAATGAGTTTTTTGGGTTCATTGAGAACATGGTTGTTGTTCAATAATAAAATTAATCCTCAAAAATACAACTTGCCTAATAATTCTGCACTCCCTGTATATAATGATTTCCAAGCAGTTGTGTAACATGAATCATTTGCTCATTATGACAGAAAAATATTTATAGCAGAGAATGAAAAATGATCCATCTATCCATATGATCTGACATTCATAAATACCAAGAATCACTGTGCTAGCACAGCATGTGATGTCATCTCTGCAGCACTGAACACAGCTCCCTGTTTACATGTATGGTGACAAAGGGCTTTAAAATAACAGGCAAGCAGAATTACTGTTGTTTGAGCTTTATTTGTCAATACTTTGTTTATTTAACTCAATTTAGCCTGTTAACTCATTACCTATAAAATAAATCAAAGATAGCCTGCCTGCCGGTACCATCTCATGTGGCAGTAACAAACATTGTGTGTGGGTAGCATATCCCCCCGTGTAAATAATGAATCGGAATGAGAACAGACAATTTTAGTAGTGATCAAATGCCTCACGTATTCCCGATCGTTGCCTTGTCAATTGACATTTATAAAAGGGCCCTCAGAGTGGTCTCTTTCATTATTAAGCTGAAATTTTACAGTTCATTGGAACCCTTTGGTGGAACAGTTCACTATTCAGAATGCTCTGAAGTTGAACCATGTTATAAAGTCATAAAATCAGAAATGTATCAATTGAGATAGTTTTCAAGTCACTTTTAAGTTAACATTGTGCGGTTGAACTAAATTTATGAAATGGTGCACAGTTGTCATGTGTTTGGTGCAACAAACTGTGTTATATGACAGTTCAAATATATACCGGGGGCTGTCTGGTGTAGAATGCTACTTTTCTGCAACATTTAAAGTGTTGCAGACAGTAAATGTTGCAATAATCCAGGTATAATATAACTTTTCTGTTTTTACAATGCAGCAGAAATGTAGCAAAAAAAATAAAAAAGGACATGGAACATTTTTAGACCAAAAACTGACAATTCTGGTTTGATAAATGATAATGGGTAATTCTTATCTTTTTTATTATAATTAGGGTGACTAACCTCCAGAAAGTAGAATAACGCTCAGGTTAAACCCATGAAGGTATATATTTTCCACCATTCTTTGTGAATGTTTCATATTTATTGGCGTCTGTGTTTTATAAACTTTGCCATACTAAAAGTTCAACTCTTTGTTGTTAAGTGCAGCCTGATTACTGTCAATATACAATATCTCTTGCAGCTATAGTTTTACTGTTATCTATTTACGCTCCACGCATTTCCTTATATGCTTTGAGTAATTGGTTATTTTCAATGTACTTAAATATTACAAAATATAACAGGTCACACATAATATGTGATTATCTTCTGTTCCATGACTCTTACTTTACTGCTAAGGGGTTTAAAAGTGTCAACATTCATTATGTTCTGCCATTTTTATTTGCATTTTTCTGGCATTTAACAGCTTTATCTTAATGTGCTAAACATAAACCTTTTACCTCATTAAGAAGAAATCAATGCCTTATCAGAAGGCTCATTACAATGAGCTCAAGGGCCAAATTTACTTGTATTCAGAGCTACAGCGCTCTAAAATTTTTAATCTACTGCTTTAATAGAGATTGGCATGTACATTAACAACTGCATAAAAATGACAATATGCGCAATGCTTATAAATTTAAACAAATAGTTACCATCGGAAAATAATCACAGAATAATCATTGATACTAGTAAAAATGGACCATGGGTGGTCTATCCTAACAGCTGTTTTATTTTAGGGGCTTAGGCTACTTTAAGATCTCTGGCAGCAGTTCCAGCAAGCTGTTTCTGCACAATACAGCCTTCCGAAATTTTCTGGATCTGGCACAGGGGCAGATTGGTCATGGTCTTTACATAGAAATTTAGTGGTGGGCCGAAGCTTAGGGGACCTTCAGAGCCATCCTCATGGCTGGCAAGCAGAAGTTTTTGGGGATGTATTTTGTGCTGCTGGCAATATTTTGATGAGCTGTGGTATTTGGCTCTGTTGGGGTGTTATAATGTGCCACAATATGATATTGCTGGGCCTGCCTTCCATCAGTTTAAACCCAACACAATGGGGTGACATTTAATATTGTTTACAGGGCCACACATAAAGTTCCCAGTCCGCCCCTGATCTGGCACTGCCAGATGAAACCGGAATGCCCATTAACTACCTGTAAAATGGGTTCTCATGAAGATCCAGCAGCTATCTGGAAAAAAATGCTGAGAATCAGCTGGACAGAAACTGCTGCACGTTGAGGTTTATGTCTGGTAGATTCCCAGCATTCTCTGCCAGAACTGACTGTTGGATCACAAATCCAGAGATGTGAAACTAGCCATACACATATATACTATAGAGGTGACTTCATTTTATTTATGTATAAAGGACAAGACAGGGATATTGGATGACACTTGACAGGGATATTGAATGACACTTGTGTTGTGCCCATCACCTTCAATGCCAATCAAATTTCTACTTCCTTTTGTAAAATTCCGCTTAGCTCCACCTCTGAAATGCTGGTAAGTACTTCAGCTTATCTTCAATTATGTGTGCTCCTAACCTAAAATATTTGGCTTTTGATTATGTACTGGCCTGCCATGAATATTCCTTTACCTTATTCTCTAGTTCTTTGTATTGATTGCTTGATGAACAATTTGCTAGGGATGTCGCGAACATAAAATTTTTAGTTCGTGAACGGCGAACGCGAATTTCGGCAAATGTTCGCAAACCGGGCGAACCGCCATAGACTTTAATAGGCAGGCAAATATTAAAACCCACAGGGACTCTTTCTGGCCACAATAGTGATGGAAAAGTTGTTTAAAGGGGACTAACACCTTGACTGTGGCATGCCGGAGGGGGATTTATGGCAAAACTCCCATGGAAAATTACGTAGTTGACGCAGAGTCGGGTTTTAATCCATAAAGGGCATAAATCACCTAACATTCTTAAATTGTTTGGGATAACGTGCTTTAAAACATCAGGTATGATGTTGTATCGATCAGGTAGTGTAAGGGTTACGCCCGTTTCACAGTGACAGGCCAAACTCTGACAGATCAAACTCCCCGTTTAACGCACCGCAAACAACCGCAAACAGTCCATTTGCACAACCACAAACTCCCCATTTGCACAAGGTTGGATACCAAGCTAGCCATGTTCCGTTCCTTGTCCTCATTGATGTCATTGAAGTTCTCTTCCTCCACCCAGCCACGTACAACACCAAGGGTCCCCAAAAGGTGACAACAAGCCCCCTGGGACGCCTGCTGTGGTTGGTCTTCCACCTCCTCAAAGCCACCTTCCTCCTCTGACTCCTCTTCTTCAGACTCCTCTCTCTGCGTTGCCGCAGGTCCAGCAATCAACGACGACAATGCTGCTTCTGGTGATGATGGTGACCACAACTCTTCCTCTTCATGCTCATCTACGGCCTTAGCCAGCACTCTTCTCAGGGCACGCTCCAGAAAAAAAATTGTTCTTACCAGTTTAATCTCTGTTTTGTCCCCTATCAGGGGCCGGTGTATGGAATAGATTTTAGGAACCGGGAGACGGAAAAATATAACTTTTTTATCTGCAAGGTACTGTGCCACCAGATATGAGTGGTGGGCAGTGGGCACAGTTCAGTCTGTGGGCCTGACACACACTGGCAGGCAACTGCAATTATATTACAGAGAAAAAATGGTATTACTTTTTTATCTGCAAGGTACTGTGCCACCAGATATGAGTGGTGGGCAGTGGGCACAGTACAGTCTGTGGGCCTGACACACACTGGCAGGCAACTGCAATTATATTACAGAGAAAAAATGGTATTACTTTTTTATCTGCAAGGTACTGTGCCACCAGATATGAGTGGTGGGCAGTGGGCACAGTACAGTCTGTGGGCCTGACACACACTGGCAGGCAACTGCAATTATATTACAGAGAAAAAGTTGTATTACTTTTTTATCTGCAAGGTACTGTGCCACCAGATATGAGTGGTGGGCAGTGGGCACAGTACAGTCTGTGGGCCTGACACACACTGGCAGGCAACTGCAATTATATTACAGATAAAAAGTTGTATTACTTTTTTATCTGCAAGGTACTGTGCCACCAGATATGAGTGGTGGGCACAGTACAGTCTGTGGGCCTGACACACACTGGCAGGCAACTGCAATTATATTACCGATAAAAAAATGTATTACTTTTTTATCTGCAAGGTACTGTGCCACCAAATATGAGTGGTTGGGCAGTGGGCACAGTACAGTCTGTGAGCCTGACACACACTGGCAGGCAACTGCAATTATATCACAGAGGAAAAATGTAATTACTTTTTTATCTGCAAGGAACTGTGCCACCCGATATGAGTGCTAGGCACTGGCAGTGGGCACAGTACAGTTTGTGGGCCTGACACACACTGGCAGGCAACTGCAATTATTTTACAGAGAAAAAATTGTATTACTTTTTTATCTGCAAGGTACTGTGCCACCAATATGAGTGGTTGGGCAGTGGGCACAGTACAGTCTGTGAGCCTGACACTCACTGGCAGGCAACTGCAATTATATTACAGAGAAAAAAATTAAATTACTTTTTTATCTGCAAGGTACTTTGCCACTCGATATGAGTGGTAGGCACTGGCAGTGGGCACAGTACAGTCAGTGGGCCTGACACACACTGGCAGGCAACTGCAATATATATATATATATATATATATATACAGTTGCAAGAAAAAGTATGTGAACCCTTTGGAATTATATGAATTGCTGCACAAATTGGTCATAAAATGTGATCTGATCTTTATCTAAGTCACAACAATAGACAATGACAGTCTGCTTAAACTAATAACACACAAATAATTAAATGTTACCATGTTTTTATTGAACACACCATGTAAACATTCACAGTGCAGGTGGAAAAAGTATGTGAACCCCTAGACTTATGACATCTCCAAGAGCTAATTGAAGTGAGGTGTCAGCCAACTGGAGTCCAATCAATGAGATGAGATTGGAGGTGTTGGTTACAGCTGCCCTGCCCTATAAAAAACACACACCAGTTCCGGGTTTTTGCTTTTCACAAGAAGCATTGCCTGATGTGAATGATGCCTCGCACAAAAGAGCTCTCAGAAGACCTACGATTAAGAATTGTTGACTTGAATAAAGCTGGAAAGGGTTATAAAAGTATCTCCAAAAGCCTTGCTGTTCATCAGTCCACGGTAAGACAAATTGTCTATAAATGGAGAAAGTTCAGCACTGCTGCTACTCTCCCTAGGAGTGTCCGTCCTGTAAAGATGACTGTAAGAGCACAGTGCAGACTGCTCAATGAGGTGAAGAAGAATCCTAGAGTGTCAGCTTAAGACTTACTCTGGCATATGCTAACATCCCTGTTAGCGAATCTACGATACGTAAAACACTAAACAAGAATGGATTTCATGGGAGGATACCACAGAGGAAGCCACTGCTGTCAAAAAGAAAACATTGCTGCACGTTTACAGGTTGCACAAGAGCACCTGGATGTTCCACAGCAGTACGGGCAAAATATTCTGTGGACAGTTGAAACTAAAGTTGAGTTGTTTGGAAGAAACACACAACACTATGTGTGGAGAAAAAGAGGCACAGCACACCAACATCAAAACCTCATCCCAACTGTGAAATATGGTGGTGGGGGCATCATGGTTTGGGGCTGCTTTGCTGCGTCAGGGCCTGGACGGATTGCTATCATCGAAGGAAAAATTTATTCCCAAGTTTATCAAGACATTTTGCAGGAGAACTTAAGTCCATATGTCCACCAGCTGAAGCTCAACAGAAGATGGATGTTGCAACAGGACAACGACCCAAAGCATATAAGTAAATCAACAACAGAATGGCTTAAACAGAAGAAAATACACCTTCTGGAGTGACCCAGTCAGAGTCCTGACCTCAACCCGATTGAGATACTGTGGCATGACCTCAAGAAAGCGATTCACACCAGACATCCCAAGAATATTGCTGAACTGAAACGGTTCTGTAAAGAGGAATGGTCAAGAATTACTCCTGACCGTTGTGCACGTCTGATCTGCAACTACAGGAAACGTTTGGTTGAAGTTATTGCTGCCAAAGGAGGTTCAACCAGCTATTAAACCCAAGGGTTCACATACTTTTTCCACCTGCACTGTGAATGTTTACATGGTGTGTTCAATAAAAACATGGTAACATTTAATTCTTTGTGTGTTATTAGTTTAAGCAGACTGTGATTGTCTATTGTTGTGACTTAGATGGAGATCAGATCACATTTTATGACCAATTTGTGCAGAAATCTATATAATTCCAAAGGGTTCACATACTTTTTCTTGCAACTGTATATATATATATATATATATATATATATATATACATATATATAAAAGCAGACACTGTCCTTACAACAAATGAGTCTTTGATGACTGGAGTGCACACAGAACACTGGCCTACATAGCTAACGATTTCCCTATTAAATCAGCAGAAGCTACACTCTTCCTGCTCTAACTAACATTGCAGCTTCAGAATGAATCTAAGATGGATGCTGTCCTTGCTTTTTGATAGGAGGTGGGAGGGTCTGGGAGGGAGGGTATGCTGATTGGCTGGAATGTGTCTGATGACTGTGAGGTACTGGGTCAAAGTTTGCTCAATGATGACGTATAGGGGGCGGACCAAACATCGCATATGTTCGCCCGCTGCGGGAACTGTTCGCCAGCGAATAGTTCGGGACATCTCTACTATTTGCCTGCTGCCTCTAAAAGTCTGTCTCATTTTTTTCAAGTTAGCAGCGTATTTAAGACAGTTTCCAATGTACATAAGGTACCTTGAAAATATGGTGTTAAGACCCTGTTCATTAGTCTGGTGTGTGTTGCACTGGGAAGAGTATAGTATCAATACATCTCTCCCAATAGGTATTTATTTTAATGGGTTGTCTTATTAAGATTATTATGCTCCTTTTTTTAAATCATTTTTTATCATTTTCTTTATCATTTTTTGTTTATGTATCAAGGAACAAAAACTAGAAAAGGTGAATAGAGTATGCGTCCTTATGCACTAGTAAGCAAATATAACAGGACGCTAAAACAAAATAATAAATATTTTATTAATATATTTTGTTGTAATACAGGGGTAAAGCAGAAGCAACAAATTAAATCTAACTCCAATTGTGGGTCCACACCTGAACCAATTGGCAGGCGGCAAGAAGCCACCATATGGCGAGGGATGGATCCAACAACTAAAACCCACCAACACTGGAGGGGCTAGGTTAGCACCGGTGCCAAATGTATGTAACGGGTAACTGGTACTATCAAGGTAGATACCTAGTATGGAAATCACAGGTATCTTTCCTAACAGTGAATGTCAGCGCGCATACATTCACTGCACTAACATAGTACAGGGGCAGGATATGGATCGGGCAAAGACAATCAGCTCCACTAGGTGCAATTGGGGCTGTGATCGCCCTCCCCTATCCTCGATGACATTCGGATGCCCTTGAATTAGATACAGAGGTTTCATCTTCAGAGGGTGAACCCGAATCTGAGGCTGTTGTTAAACGAACAGGGCCTCAATTAACGAGAAAAACGTACGTTGGTAGAAATAGGGGCCAAGGTAAAAAGGGACGAGGGGGTAGAGGTCAAGTTAGCAGGGGTGGTTTTTTAGACGATACCCCTCCGGTATCTCAATACCTGCTACGGAACAAACAATAACAAGCTCCCAACCCTCCCGACCTTTAACGAACATCTCGGCATCCCCTAAGAAAGACGAGCTACAAATTATCAATCTATCTACACGTACTCTCACTACTATGGAAATTCTAGTCCTACAGAAGGGCCTGTCGTTCGTTCCCATGCGAAGGTTTGACTGTTTTGGATGGGTAAAAGATCTTCACTTATTTTCACGCAAATTAAAATGGCGCAAGTTTTTTGCCACTCATGATCGTAGAAAATGTGAGGAACTGGGAATAGATTTGTATGATTTGCCGGATGTTCAGATCCTGGCGGACCTGTTTGCTGATGCACAACGGGTCCCAGGAGATGGCCCTTTTACCAATCTGAGACTACCATCGACCAAAATGGTCCCTATTGGTGACTGTACTCCTATTGACACGTTTGTGTCTGTGGTTTCGAATAAGCTTAGTCAGATTGATCCATATGTTATGAGCATGGACAATTTAAGTGATCAGGAGTGAGAAGCTCTCCGGACGCTCCAACAGGATAAAGATCTGGTGATCAAATCTTCAGATAAGGGCGGGAATATAGTGATCCTGGGGTACGAGCAATATCGTAATATGTGCAGGAGAATACTCAGGGATAAGTCCACATATGAACAACTCCCGTCCGACCCCACACCAGCTCATAGTTTTGGAGCTGTCCTGCATTCTAAATAGAGCTTTGGAACAAAAGCTTATTGATAAAACTGAATTAGCCTTTCTCTTACCGGTGTACCCAGTCACAGCGGCTTTTTATTGCCTTCCCAAAGTCCACAAGGGCTATGAACCTTTGAAAGGCAGGCCGATTGTGTCTGGGACTAACTGCCTGACTTCCAACATCAGCAATTATGTGGATACGGTTTTACGCCCATTTATCAGCAGTTTGCCCTCGCATGTTAGGGACACAATGGAGGTATTAGGACGTCTAAATGGGATTCAATGTGACAAGAATACCTGGTTGGCCAGTTTGGATGTGGAGGCACTCTACAGCTCAATTCCTCACGAGTTGGGCTGTGGAGCAGTCCCCACATTCCTTCAACAAAGAGGCGAGCAGTTCAAGAACCACAACACTTTTGTTACGGAACTCCTTAGTTTCATTCTTAAGCACAATGTGTTTTTGTTTGATGGTCGGATCTTCCATCAGCTTAGGGGGGTCGCTATGGGCAGTCCCTGTGCCCCGACTTTTGCAAACCTTTACCTGGGCTGGTGGGAGAGAGAGGTGGTGTTCTGTGAAGATATGGAGCATTTTACTTCTGCCACCCCCCTCTGGATCAGATATATCAATGATGTGTTGGTCCTATGCGGGGGTGGCAGAGATATGTTCCAGCCCTGAATATTAACACACTGGGGCTATTTTTTACGTCGGAGATTGATTCTACTGTTATCTCCTTCCTAGACCTCACCATTTCAATGGGTGCAGATGGGCGCATCAGTACCAATGTGTTCAGGAAGCCTACGGCTACTAATGGGAGAGTGGACACCATCTGGCCCTCAAAAGAGGGATCCCCAAAGGCCAATATTTGAGGGTGAGGAGGAATTGTTCTGATTTAGGAGATTTCAAAGTGGCTGTGAGGGATCTGCAGCAAAGGTTTCAATGCCGTGGATACCCTCAGCGGTGTCTTAAACAGGCATACCAACAATCGTTGAGTACCAATAGGGATCTTCTGTTATCTCCTAAAAAGAGAGTATAAAGAGATATGTTGACACACAGTTTATATGTAAGTCCCAAACCGCAGTCTTGGTTTACGGAACTCGCTCACAGGGACTGTTCCCTGTGGTTCATGCAAATTCTGTGGATTTATTGACAAGACCAAAAGTTTTGCCAGCAGCACTTCAGAGGGAACCTTTTTCATCAGGTCATTCTACAACTGTAAATCAGTTGGGGTGATTTACCTTATGACGTGTGTCTGCGGGATTAAATTCGTTGGGAAAACTATTAGAGAGCTCAGGCGCCGTATTGGGGAGCATATCTTGGACATTACCAATGTAAAAGATACCCCGATCGCACGCCATGTATCAGAATTTCACAATGGCATTACATCATCTGTCAATTTTCAAGTCATTGACTCTGTCAAGATGACAATCAGAGGTGGCAACTGTGACCGAATTTTGTTACAGAAAGAGGCAAGATGGATTTTTTTGTTGAAGACCATCAAACCAGCTGGCCTCAATGATGCCATCTCATATGCCCCCTTTATTTGAATGGACTATATGTCTGCTATTGATAAGGGACAATGTGTTGATACATATGGGCCTCTGTCCACATATAGAGTTTAGTGTCGGCTCTCTTTGTGAGGATCCTCGCTCGGTTGTACCCCACTGTTTACTCATTAATAGGTTTTGAGCTGCGGTGACAGTATATTTAAAACCGCTATGATTTTCCCTAGTTAATACGCGGCGCTTAGCGCCTCCCCTGAGACTGAATTAATTCCTCCTGATGTTATGCCAGTGGTGCATCCTGTACCGAGCCTCCTGGCCGGATTGGCTGACATGCGGGGGGTGTGTCTAGCAGGGTGGGGTTTTACCTCGTAAATCTCTGCGTTCTACAGGCCGCTATGCGGCCATTACAACGCCGGTTACTTTGCACACCAGCACGCTGCGCCTCAACCTAGAGGCTGCAGCTTAGGCAGGACAGTGGATTACTAGTGATTATAATACACTTCATACAAAAGGAAGTTGATATTAATCAAATCACTCTGCTGCTGCCGTTGTTCTCAGCCTCTGGCAATACATCCATGTCAGGGACTTTGAATACATCATTTTCAGTGGATGCCCACAGCCTCGGTTAAATATACAGCCGAGAGACATTTGGGCTGCACTGCCTATGGTGTTTATGTTCACGGCCTCTGCTTTACACCCACGTCAGAGGTTTTGGGCTATATCACTGCTGGTGCACGTTCACCACCTCGGTTAAATATACAACTGTGAGGTGGTGGCCTGTACCATCTTTGGTGCATGTTTGCTCCTGATGAAATGCACTTTTGATGCATGGAAACGCGTAGAGCCTATATCATCAAGGATAGGGGAGGGCGATCACAGCCCCAGTTACACCTAGTGGAGCTAATTGTCTTTGCCCGATCCATATCCTGCACCTGTACTATGTTAGTGCAGTGAATGTATGCACGCTGACATTCACTGTTAGGAAAGATACCTGTGATTTCCATACTAGGTATCTACCTTGATAGTACCAGTTACCCGGTACCTACATTTGGCACCGGTGCTAACCTAGCCCCTCCAGTGTTGGTGGGTTTTAGTTGTTGGATCCATTCCTCGCCATATGGTGGCTTCTTGCCGCCTGCCAATTGGTTCAGGTGTGGACCCACAATTGGAGTTAGATTTAATTTGCTGCTTCTGCAGTAGTTGAGTATTTACCCCTGTATTACAACAAAATATATTAATAAAATATTTATTATTTTGTTTTAGCGTCCTGTTCTCACTTATATTTGCTTACTATGTATCAAGGAAAACAAAAGGGAAATCCAACATAAAATTCTATCAGACCCAATTACAATCTTTCAAAACCTTTCCATTTCTACTCTTTTGTTAGTCTGTTTTCTTAGAAACAATATTTTATTGTGTTTACATTTAACAGCTCATTGGACTTTGTACCTTAGGAACAAGCACACAATGAGATTTTTATTACTTTTTGTGATTTATTTATTTATTTTTTTGAGATTTTATTACCATTATTTTTCAAAGAGCTCAACTAGTTGCCAAATGTTTTGTGTGTCTTTTTTGGATTATGGAATATAGTGCTAAACATTTATTAACAGGGAAGTGTTTAATACATTTTAATTAACAATCAAACAGTGTTTGCTTTGTTTTCTTTCTGTTTTATTTTCATCCACACAGTTTGGTTTCACTTTGTACTCAGGAACTATAGACACATCAATCCTTCTTTCTAGTAAAGTTCTAGTTTCAAAAAAATGCTAGATACGGTACTTACATAAAGTACATATTACTATGTTTGCTGATTTCTGCATTTTTTTGGTAGCTACTACATGTTACCTATTAAATTGTTTGCACCTTTATCTTCTCATTACTGTCGCCAGTTTTTCTTCCTCTTTTGCTCTCTATTATTATATTTGCTTTTAATATTTGGCAGGTTTGAGTGAATTGGGGTTTGGATTGCTGTATCCAAACACATTTTTTTTTTAAACTTTGTTAAGTATATTGGCTCCGTCTTTCTGTAAAAATGAATTGCCTCTCTCAGTTGTTTCCAAAGTTTCAGCAAATATTGCAAGACTAACTTTTTCAGCTTCAGATTTTGATATAGCATTTTATGTGAATAAACAAAGTGACACATGATAGAGGCGAGACAAAATAAGTTTTGCAATATTTGCTGAAACTTCAGAAAGACCTCTGTGGAGGCAATACATTTTATAGTAGGATACAGCCGACATTCTTAACGTAGTTTTAAAAAGAATTGGGTTTGGATACAGCAATCCGAATCCACTTTGCTCAACCCTAATAGTTAACTTTGTCCACTAAGGGACTACAAAATATTTTTGGCAGTATATGCCTATGGAGGAAAATGAATTATCTATAACTGTTCTTCTATTTAAACTGCTGTCAAATTAAAATGGTTGCCCCAACCCATTCATATGATGTAGCTTCTTGACTTTCCAACTCCTGGCAGTCAACAGTTATCGGCTGAATGCGCTCCTTATGGTCACTGTGTAGTATTTCACCTTACTCATTCAAATGATTAAGCAGCCATGATGTGGAGTCCACCTGAAAGAGCCCACTCATTTCAGTGTGTCATTGCTTATTTTAAAAAATAAATGCCTGAGCTAACACCCCTTACTATTACCTTCCTATACCGTAATAAAGCATTTGGATACATGCTATCAAGAAGAGACAAACTCAGTTTTTTATACCAAGAAATTATTTCCAAGGCCTAAATAAAGAGTCATTTACTATAATTACGAACATCCTTTTCTTAGGATCACTTCTACATGTTCCATCTTGCACTTGGTGTTGCAAATAAATGTCCTATAGCAAATTTGAAATAATTTTCCTCACCCAGCATTGCAAGCATTGCTCCATTTATTTGTCATGCTGATTATCATTGTAAACAACTTTTAAAATACTGGATGGAGTATATTGCAATCACTATAGTGTTGATTCCTTTAATTAGCGATATTGTAAACAAGGACAGGAGACTACCAGCAAGCAAATGATATGCCAGAACACTTGTTTCTTATTCACTCGCCATATCCCACCTGGTATTGTACCTGTTCAATATAATTAGTAAGGGTCTCGGCGGGGAGCCACCATGTACGCTGTATTGACACTGCTCTCTTGTTCAGTGCATTATCAAGGATCCCTCAACCTCTCTGAAAATGTATCCCTCACTACTAGCTATATAAAACAATATTGCAATCTGTCACCTATTGATACAATCTAAAGTAACTGGCTGAAGTCAAGTATAGGCTCTAGGCTCAACGCGTTTCTGGTTTACAGCAAAACCCTCATCAGGAGCCTTTTGATTCCTAGCATACTAGCCTACAATAATCACACATACTGTGGGGATTTGCTCTGGTAGACAGGGTATGCAGACGCAGCACAGAGGCAAATTACCAGTTCTTAAATCAAACTTCTGTGTTTATTCACACATAAGGCAAAAACAAAACATTGCTTTGCAGTCTTGGTGTTAATTCACACACAATGTAATGTCCACTTAGCAAAAATCAACTTGTTTGCAGTTCTCTCTCCAGCAGTCCATAGCACGCTTTTAGGGGGCCTGTTTCCCTTAAACATAGGTCTCATCCCTCCAGCACAGCACAAGCTTCAGATCCCAGCACACACACATCTTGCTGCTGATCCAAGCTGTTTTTTTTTAAGGACAGCTAGGTGTTGTCAAAACCCGGATCGGCACTTAAAATCCAGTCCAGTGTTTGAACCCACCGTATAGCCTCTATTTTGTTTACTTGTGGTTTGATGACTCTGCGCCCAATAACATACCCCAGGTATTGAGTCTCCTCTAACCCTATCACACATTTCTTTTGGTTAGCTGTTAGTCCAGCTTTCCGAAGGTAGTCCACTACGGCCTGTACTTTGGGCAGGTGACTTTCCCAGTCGGTACTGTGAATGATAATATCATCCAGGTAAGCCGAGGTGTATTGCCGATGTGGACGAAGCACAATGTCCATTAGACGTTGAAAAGTGGCAGTGGCGCCATTCAGACCAAAGGGTAACACCTCATACTGATACAGCACCTCAGGCATGATAAATGCAGTTTTCTCTTTGGCAGCCTCCGTTAGGGGCACCTGCCAGTACCATTTGGTGAGGTCCAAAACAGAAAAATACCATGCTTGTCTTAACTTCTCGATTAGCTCATCCACCCGGGGCATGGGATATGCATCAAATTTAGATATCTCGTTCAGCTTACGAAAATCGTTACAAAACTGTAACGTCCCGTCCGGCTTAGGTATTAGACTCCTCAATGATGTCTAGCCGCAGCATTAGCTGCACTTCCTCTGAGATGACTTGTTGCTGAGCCTCGGGTACCCGGTATGGCTTTAACTGGACTTTTGCCTGATGCTCAGTGACAATGTCATGCTGGATTGTGGAAGTGCATCCAACCAACTAACGAACTCCCTGGCCTCCTGAACCTGTTTAGAGGAGAGTCTGTCAGCAATTTTTACTGTAGCAACCGCTTCCCTTGCATCAGACAGAGGGGCTGGAACCTCTTCCCCTAGAAAACCCAGCCGGGGGCTGTCTTCAGTACAGGTCTTCCTATCTTTCCAAGGTTTTAGTAAATTAACATGGTAAACCAACTCCAGCTTTCGCTGCCCTGTCTGGTGTACCTTGCAATTTACCTCTTCAACTTTCTTGAGTACCTCGTAGGACCCCTGCCACCTAGCCAGGAACTTACTGACCACGGTTTGTACCAAAACCAAAAACCGAGAAAAAGATCCGGACCCGGGTCTGCCGATATAGATCCGACTTTGTGCTTGCTGAGCTGCCTCCATATGCTCCCTAAAAAGAGGTAACATCTTCCTATCTATCCTTTCTTGCATTTGGGTAACTTTTGTGCGGGGTAGGTTGCTGTTTGCACGCCTCTTTGGCTACGTCCAACAAACCATGAGGATGTCTGTCATATAGCAGTTCGAAGGGAGAGAACCTAGTTGAGGCCTCGGGTACCTTTCGCACAGCAAACATGAGATAGGGCAGAAGAAGTTCCCAATCCTTTCTATCTTTAGACACCACCCTTTTTAACATGTTTTTTTAATGTTTTGTTAAAACTCTCTACCAGAACGTCTGTTTGCGGATGGTACACGTGCGTCCGTAACTGTCTAATATGCAGCAACTTACAGAGTTCCCTCATGACATTGGACATAAAAGGGGTCCCCTGGTCAATCAGAAACTCTTTAGGTAGCCGCACTCGTGAGAAAATCTCCAATACCTCCTTAGCTATAAGTTTAGCTGATGTATCTCGCAGTAGCACCGCCTCCGGGTACCGAGTGGCGCAGTCTAGGACAATCAAGATGTGTTGGTGTCCTCTAGCGGACTTCGGTACTGGGCCTACAAGGTCTATAGCAATTCACTCAAATGGTACCTCGATTATGGGGAGAAGTACCAAGGGACTGTGGAAAAGGTGCTGGGGGCTAGTTGCCTGGCAGGTCGGGCAAGACTTATAGAATTCATCCACCTCCCTAAAAACACTGGGCTAGTAAAACCGTTGTAGAATCCGGTCCTGTGTTTTCTGCATTCCTAGATGTCCCCCGAGAACATGGGTTCACCCTGAAGCTGGTTTACCCGATCCACCATATCTGATGAACCACAAAACTGACTCTGCCCCAGCTTGTTGTGGTTCACCATCTACTATTAATACATTTTCCCAGGCTCGGGATAGGGTTGGGTCCCGGTATTGTGCAGTACCAAAATTATCCCCAGAGACATTGAGGTCTGCCAACTCAGGCCCTGGCGGCAAGTCCTCCATGTCTCCCACCATTACACTCAGTGGGGTTGCCTCCCCCTCTTCCACCGAAGTGGCAGTCACCCCTACCACTGGCCCTTCGGCCTCGGGTTCCCGGGGTTCTGGCCTCCACCCGGAGCAAGGCCATTCTGCTGGGGTTACCCATGTCTTATGGGTATCAGTCACTTTCGTAGCTGGCCACAGTGACGGGAAACCTGAGAAGTCTCTCCCGATTATAAGTTCATAGTGTAAGTTTGTGGCAACTGCCACTTTGTGAGTCCACCTGCCGGCCCCCGTGGTTAGAGACACCAGGGCGGTTGGATAGTCTTTTAAGTCCCCATGAATGCACATGACCCTGACTTTCTGGCCAGTATACTCAGCGGACCGTACCGGGGAGCCCTTACTAGGGACACCATACTCCCTGAGTCCAGCAGGGCTCAGCTGGAGTGTCTCCCACCTTGCACAAGTGATTTAGAGTTTCTGGGGTACCTGTTGCACATAGTTTCCTGGCATATAGGGACTGACGGTAGCCATAGTTAGTGTCCACAGGCTCAACCCGATGGGGACAGTCAGCCCTTACATGGCCAGGCTCCTGACACCGCCAGCACACTATTGGAGCCAGGTCCGCAGTGGGTAGATCCGGGGCAGGTTTTATCGGCTCAATCCTCTGGGCCTAGGGTGGAGATTTCCGTGGTTTGACTGACCCCCTCCCGAAAGAACCCCCTTTCAATTCCTGGTAGCCTGAAAGCATACCACCAGGTCCACTATCTCAAGGGCATTGCCAGGAGACACCTGGCCGATCCAGTGCTGGAGAGGTGGTGGCAAAGCCCTCCAGAACATATCAGCTAACAGACATTTCAACATAGCAGTGGGGCTCAGCACGTCAGGCTGTAGCCACTTTTGCAAGAGGTGAAGTAAGTTATAATTCTGGGGTCTCACGGGCTCAGCCGGGTTGAACCCCCACTGATGCACCCGCTGGGCCCGGACCAACACTTTGACCGCCAGTCTTGCCAGAATCTCACCCTTGACTTTCTGGTAATCGGACGATTGATTGTCTGGCAAGTCAAAATACACCTGCTGGGAATCGGATGCCAGAAACGAAGCGACAACATCAGCCCACTGATCTCGGGGTAGATTCCCCCTTGTGGCTACCTTCTTGTACATCGCCAGGTAGGTTTCGATGTCATCTGAGGGTGTCATCTTGGGGATCGCCGCACGGACTGCCTTCCAGGACATCATGGACACTCTGGGACGCTCCTGTCGTCTGTAAAGCCATCACGTGTTGTAACAGCAGCTGGTTTGTTTCTTTCTGGTGTTGGTTAGGAGAGCTTTCATTACAGCCTCCATTTTGTCACTTGACACAGGTTTGAATTTAGCTGGTTTAATCCAGGATATCCAGCCGTACCCGAAAACAAAAATATTTGGCGTTTACGCCAGCCTCTCTGAGCCTACCTGCATCCTCCAACAATTGTGGGCATTCGCTCTGGTAGACAGGGTATGCGGACGCAGTGCAGAGTCAATTTGCCAGTTCTTAAATCAAACTTCCATGTTTATTCACACATAAGGCAAAAACAAAACATCAATTTGCAGTCTTGGCGTTAGTTCACACAGAATGGGAAGTTCACATAGCAAAAATCACCTTGTTGGCAGTTCTATCTCCAGCAGTCCATAGCAGGGATTTAGGGGGCCTCAGCCCTCCATCACTGCGCAAGCCTCAGATCCCAGCACACACACATCTTGGTGCTGAGCCCAGCTGTCTTTTAAGGACAGCTAGGTGCTGTCAAAACCGAGATCGGCACTTAACATCAAATCAAGGGGTTTGTCCCCACCTGGCAGCAAATCAGCCCAGCAGCACACACTGAGAGAAAAATACCTGTTTTCCCAGACCATACCTTTCACTGTGTCACAATACAGACGGACAGACATGTATCAGCGCACGCCACCTCTTCATGTGGCAGCACTTAGGGCACTATAGCGGCCACGATAGTGCCGGAAGAGCCGCCACATGAAGAGGTGGTGTACACTGATACATGTCTGTCTGTCTGTATGTATGAATATTGTAGGATAGTATGCTAGGAATCAAAAGGCTCCTGATGAGAGTTTTGCTGTAAAATAGTAATGCGTTGAGCCTAGAGCCTATACTTGACTTCAGCTAGTTACTTTAGATTGTATCAATAGGTGACAGATTGCAATATTGTTTTATATAGCTAGTAGGGAGGGATACATTTTCAGAGAGGTTGTGGGATCCTTGCTAATGCACTGAACAAGAGAGCAGTGTCAATACAGCGTACATGGTGGCTCCCCGCCAAGACCCTCATTAATACCAGGAGGGATATGGCCAGTGAATGGGAGACAATTGTTCTGACATTTCATTTGCTTGCTGGTAGTCTCCTGTCCTTGTTTACAATATTGCTAATTAAAGGAATCAACACTATAGTGATTGCAATATACGCCATCTAGTACTTTAAAAGTAGTTTACCATATTACATTTTTTTTTTGCGTCCTATAATTTAATTTGTGAGCTAAATTGATAAGTGATGCAATTGGAGAGTTTAATATGTGATTTCTGTGATTTAAATGCTGATTATCATATCTTAAAATTAGTACTTTAGTGCATACTTTTTCGGCTATTTACTGTATATGTAAAAACATTTTAAGCATTTCATGAAATGGCTATTAAAAGACTTGGGTCTTAGGTTGTAATTATTGTGAATAGCTAGAGATACTACTATACAGTATACTCAACATTGTAGCATATTCATCATTATCTTTCTAGAACAGCCCTGAATCAGATATACACATACTATATTACATTATCCTTGTATATATTATTTTACTAATCTTTGCTGTACAATCACATTATAATCTGTTGACTATAATAGGGGAACAATTAAAAAAGTTTTATATCAATTTTTCATAGTTTTGACACTGGTAGAGTCATCCATATTTCATAACTGTTGCTTTAGTGCTTTTTATATTTCAAATATTAGCACTTAAAATTCTACTTAAATTTTAAGGAAGGCAAACATTTCTTCACATTCATATATATTTTTGTTTAAAGTGGGGATTGTTAAATCCAAACTTATCACCATTGGGGTCATTTATCAAACTGGGCTAACAAATAAGATATTGGAAGTTTGCGTAATTTTTTTTTATTTGGCTCACAGAGTGTAATGCAACCAAAACGAAACAAAAAACTTTATCAGTAATAAATACGCTAAAAACAGGTTACTTACACCCAATTTGATTATCAGAAAACATTAGTTGTAGAATTGATGCCTGTCATCTGTTGTTAAAGCCCCCACTGAGACAGACAGTCACTAAGGGGGAGATTTATCAAACTGGTGTAAAGTGCAAATGGCTTAGTTGCCCATAGCAACCAATCAGATTCAACCTTTCATTTTCCAAAGGAGCAGTCCAAAATGAAAGTTTAAATCTGATTGTTGCTATGGGCAACTAAGCCACTTCTACTTTACACCAATTTGTTAAATGACCCTCTGTATCTATATTCTTGGCAATGTTACTGTCCCATTGGTGGTTCTATTGGAAACACTTAATATTGAGTCCAGTGAAATGATTACAAATGTAGAAAAAGTGCCCCAAAATAATTATTTGGGGAATCCAAGTATTCACTGAACATGGAAGTCAGATGAGCTGACAGACTGCCAGGTAGAAATTTTTTACTTCTGGAAAAAAGAGAAGCAGAAAGCACATCTATAATACCGGACTAAGCTATTCAAAAATGCTGAAAAATGCCAGCTGATAGCAGTGTGGAAATTATAAGGAATATTATTCAAAGCATGCAAAGTCACCAGAAAAGATCTTTTATAATGGTGGTAATCGCTCAAATACAATGACATTTTCAGTGTGGAAGATACAGTCTTGTTCCAAGGGAATTACTTCAGTGCCATGTTAGCATTTGTTCTATTTATTTCAAAGAATTATAGTGGGTGGCACATTCAAATCAGTGCTTCTAAGCTAAAGGTTAGCATACTTTCTATTACAAGAAATGCTGTATTCTTAACGTGCAACCTGCAGATTACATACGGACAAAAGGCTTCAATTGTATCTTAAAATTCTTCTGGAAGATGTACTAGAAATACATACAACAGAACTCATCATGTCTTATCACTGATTTTCATTGTGTTTTGTGTGGTTTACTGTTGGACTGTAGTCTATTATCTATCTATCTACTATATATCTACTATCTATCTATCTATCTATTTATCTATCTACTATTTATCTCTCTCTCTCTTTTTCTCTTTATACATTTCTATTATGCTCTGCTATCTTTACATAAAGAGCAAAAACACATTTAAATCTGAAATTTAGAAGGGCTGAGAGTTTGTTACAGATGTAAGCTAAATATATCAACTGTGCAAAATGTTATCCTGTCCTGATCCCTTGCTACAATATTGTATGATGAGGTCAGGTGGCACTGCGTACTGGTCGGTGGGTACTCGGCTTATGCAGATGATTTCCCGGGATCAACAAAGATCCAGTGGGTCTGATGTCTGTATAATACAGTACAGTACTCTATATAGGGTACTGTACTGTATTTTACTTACACTTTGTCTGAACAGATCTATGCCTTTAGCACAGATCTGTTCAGCACCATGGACAGCAGGATGCCTGAGAGCCTGTTGCCATGGGAACCTTCTCCGTCTGCTCAGTTGTGGCCACAACTTTGCAGACAGGGAAGGGAAAGGAGGGGGCTGTCTGGGGGCTCCCTCCCTCTGTCACCCCATCCTGTTGGGGGGCTGCAAAGGCACCGCAGCCCCCCAATGGGAGAGGGAGGGAGCCCCCTCTTACTGTTAACTTTTTCCATACAGCGGTCCGTACGGACCGCGGTATGGAAATGGTTAAACGGCTGCCATAGCATCACAGATGTCAGCCGTTTATACCAGGGTGTCAGCAATGTGCTGACACTCTGGTATACAACTGGCCACCAATGAATATTCAAGAGGAGGCGGGCGGGGGATCGCGGACCCGCCTCCCGCAACGCTCGTACCGCCCGCAACACCCCCCCGCACCACCCGCTGCCATAAAATCATTCAGGGGTGCAGGGGGGTGAATAAAACTTTATTTGGGGCATTTTAAAGTTTGATCCCTGCTGATCAGAATTGGCAGAAAGCGCAGCAAACCGCAGGTCTGAATTGACCTGCGGTTTGCTGCGATCGCCGATACGGGGGGGGGTCACATGACCCCCCCCCGATGTTGTGACAGGATGCCGGCTGAATGATTTCTGCCGGCATCCTGTTCGGATTAACCCCCGCAGTGCTGCAATCTCATTTTAAACTCATGACGTACCGGTACGTCGTCGGTCCTTAAGGACTCGGAATACATGCCGTACCGGTACGTCATGCGTCCCTAAGGAGTTAAACCTGTTTGTTTGTTTGTTCTTCCACTCACACCAGCTGCTCACTCTGTGTTTGAAAAAGGCACCTGTGAGAGCCGAAACGTGCGTCGCCTAAATAATGAGTGACCAATAAATTCCTTAAAAGCAAAGATTACAGGAGTGACGGTACTTTTCTACTTTGTTGATCCCTTGCTACAATATGTCAATCAGGGGTGGATTTGCCATAAACCCTACAGGTAAATTTCCCAGTGGGGCAACTTAGGCCCTCTTGATGGCCACAGGCCACGTAGATAATGATCCGATCCTCAACAGCCACAGGTGCCCTCTTGAATTCAATTGAA
This sequence comes from Bufo gargarizans, assembly GCF_014858855.1. Taxonomy (NCBI): domain Eukaryota; kingdom Metazoa; phylum Chordata; class Amphibia; order Anura; family Bufonidae; genus Bufo; species Bufo gargarizans. The sequence goes on from NC_058080.1 coordinate 116,484,651, forward strand.
TATTATGGCTGGGGCTGCAGTATTTTGTGCTGCCCTGTGGTATTTGGTTCTGTTGGGGCTTTATTCTGTACTGCACTATGGTATTGCAGTCTATTTGTTTTGTCCCATCTTCTGTCAATTTGGACCCACCTACAACACGGGGCCACTTTTAGTTTTTTTTTTTCCAGGGCCACTTCAAGTTCCCAATCTGCCCTTGATGTCAATTTACATAAAGATTGTTATCATGAAATCTAGGTTGTTTTGCTCTCAGAGGATTGTGCTTGTGTGTGCTTGTGTGTGTGTGTCGGGAGGGTATAGCTTTTGATTGTTAAAAAATACATTCCCCTTCACTAACAGGGAGCTTGAATATTAAGAGGATCACAAAAACTGAAACAAATAACAATAGAAATGTACACAAATCTACAACTCGGCATTACAAACTGATTTACATAAAACAGAAACCTTCTTAAGCAGTGCAGCGTGCTTTAAAAAAGTTCATGCATTTTTGATTAACAGTGCTTCTGAGCATTAAAATGATGTCCTATGAAGCCTAGTAAATATTTTGTATATGGTACAATGGAAGAATAAATAACATGGTACTGGTGTGGTGGGATGAAAGGGGTTAAATGATCTCCCACTCAAAGATCATAGCATCATATGCATATATTTATACATCTTTATAGCATGATGCAACATAAATCTAATGCACTCTGTGGAGATTTATCTTTAGTAACTAGGGTAAAAGCAGTAAACCCATAAAAATAAAAAAAATATATATATGTAGCATGATCTTTTTTTTTTAGTACAATTTGCAAGACATATTCTTCTTCTTTATATCATCTCGTATCTAAAAAACAATGCTTGCAAAATTATTCACCCCTTTAGGGTTTTCCTGTTCTATTGCATTACAACAAATGGATATTAATGTAGATTTAATATAATGGACCTGGAAAAATAGCCAAAATTATTATAGTGGAGGGAAAATAATGCATTTCTTACAATAAATAAAAACTATAAAACACCTAAATATGGTCTGATTAACTTCCCAAGTCACCTTGAATAAGGTCCCCCTGTGTGCTAGCCCTTGTGTCTGTACCACTACTAAGCAAGCAACATGAAGACAAGGAACTCTCCAAACGAGTCAGTGGAAAAGGTGGTGAAAAGTGCAGATTATGGCAAACTTTGAACATCCCATAGAACACCATTAATCCATTATAAACAAATGGAAAGAATATGGCACAACTGGAAGCCTGACAAGGAGAACCACTAAAGCTCACAGACCAGGCAAGGAAGCCATTAATCAAAGAGTCAACAAAGACACCAAGTATAACACTGAAGGAGCGCCAAAGATTCACAGCAGAGATTAAAGAATCTATCCATAGGACAACTATTATCAGTACACTCTACAGAGTTGGGATTTATGGAAGAGTGGCCCGAAAAAAGATATTGCTCAAATAGGCTTTCTGGGAATTTTATCCCTTAAGATAGACCATCAATATTCGACCAGCAAGGTTCCAACACCCAGCATCTCTGCCAATCAGCTATATCCAAATAGCTCTGACTCCTGAAATAGTCATTGAAACTGCACAGGTCCGTCCACTGTGTAGTGGATGGAGCTAGTTACTGTAGCATAGCTCTAACTGAAGTTAATGGGAGAAGTGCTGGTGTAAACAGCACCATCCACTATATAAAATATGGAGATTTGTAGTCCCAGTGTCTCTTTCCAGGTCCAGAACCATTCGGGAACAACTGATCAGCATAAACCAACGCTTATCTCATATTAAGGCTACAGTAACACAAACATATTTTGTTTCCATGTCCATTCCATCTTTTTTGCAGATTGGATGAGGACCCATTCATTTCAATGGGTCCGCAAAAAATGCGGACAGCACATTGTGTGCTGTCCACATCTGTATGTCCGTTCTGCAGCCCCTCAAACAATATAGAGCATGTCCTATTCTTGTCTGTTTTGTGGACAAGTATAGGCATTGTTATAATGAATGAAAAAAAAAACGGATGCAATAAGGATGCCAAAACAACGTCATCTGCATTTTTTCCGGATCAGTGTTTTGCGGACCGCAAAACACATACGGTAGTGTGAATGTAGCCTAACAGCTTGTCTTAAGACTAGTCTATCAATATAAACAATAGGAAAATACTTTTGGAATTTCTCAAACAGCATGTGGCAGACTCTCCAAACACATGGAAGAAGGTTTTGTGGTTAGATGAGACTAAGTTTAAACTTTTTGGCAATCAAGGGAAATGCTATGTGTGGGCAAACCTATCACTTTCTTTTACCAATCTAACTAGAAGGAGTTGGAATTTTTTTGACGTAGGAAAGGACAAAAGACCATTGTCTTGATGTGCTAAGTAGGGTTGAGCGAACCCGAACTGTAAAGTGGTTAATTCGGGCCTGCCGGGCACTTCTTCTACTGGTAAGTGACAGGTCTGTGTTATAAGCAATGCGCCGCACAGACTTTTCACTTACCAGTAGGAATAGTGCCCGCTGGCCACAGACAGCGCATGTGAGTATAATGCTGCTAAAAGTGCTAAGTAACCATGGCAGCCAGGACTGCAGTAGCGCCCTGGCTGCCATGGTAACCGATCGGAGCCCCAGCGATTAAATTGGGACTCCAATTGGAACTGCCACTCCACTGCCACAAATGATGGGGGGAGGGGGGTTGTTAACCTGTGGCCACTGCCACCAATGATTTTAATTAGGGGTGGGGGGAGGGGAGGCTGCACTGGACACCAATGATTTTAATAGGGGGGCCGCACTAACCACCAATGATTTTAATAGGGGGGTGGGGTGGGGCCGCACTGGCCACCAATGATTTTAATACTGGGGAGGGAGGGAGGGGGGTGCACACTGGCCACCAATGATTTTAATACTGGGGAGGGAGGGGGTTCTGGTCCCTGCTGCTTGGCAGCACCCGATCTTTTACAGGGGGCTGAGATCCGCACAATTAACCACTCAGGTGCGGCACCTGAGGGGTTAATTGTGCGGATCACAGCCCCTTGTAAGAGATCGGGTGCTGCCAGACAGCAGGGGGCAGTTCTTAGTATATTCTAACACAGTTCTTAGTATATTCTAACTTGAAGCGTCCCCATCACCATGGGAACGCCTCTGTGTTAGAATATACTGTCGGATCTGAGTTTTCACAATCAGTGAAAACTCAGATCTGAAAAAGCTAATACTATTATTTTCCGTTATAACCATGTTATAACGGAAAATAATAAAGTGAAGTTCTGGTCCCCATTAACTTCAATGGGGTTCGGGTTCTGGTCCAAGTTCGGATCAAGTTCGGGTGCCGAACCCAAACTTTTTTTTGAAGTTCGGCCGAACTCCCCGAACCTGAACATCTAGGTGTTCGTTCAACTCTAGTGCTAAGCTAAGGGTACTTTCACACTTGCATTTTTCTTTTCCGGCATAGAGTTCAATCCTAGGGGTTCTATACCGGAAAAGAACTGATCAGTTTTATCCTCATGCATTCTGAATGTGTCAGGTTGTCTTCAGGTTGTCTTCAGTCTTTCTGACTAATCAGGTAAAAGATAAAACCGCAGCATGCTACAGTTTTATCTCTGGCCCAAAACACTGAGATTTGCCTGAATGCCCGATCCAGGATTTTTTTTCCATAGGACTGTATTAGCGCTGGATCCGGAATTCAAAATACTGGAATGCTGGATCTGTCCTTCCTGCGCAGACCGAAAAAAAGGTGAAAAAAATAAATGACGGATCTGTTTTTCCAAATGACACTGGAAAGACGGATCCGGAATTTCAATGCATTTTTCTGCCATCAGTTGGCATACGTTTTGCCGAATCTGGCGACGGAACTGCTTGCCGGAAAACTCTTCTGCAAGTGTCAAAGTAGCCTAAAAGAGACATGCCTCAAGAGATGTGCATCTGTATTAGCAGTAACATTTTTCATGTTGTGTAAATCAAATAGTAACAAGATTAATACTTTTACAGAGTGAGGTACCATATATAATTAACATAAATGTTATCCATTTAATAAATGTGACCTTTATTGAAGACACTTTAGCTTTAACATGGAACAAACCCCATTGTTTTTGGAATATGCAATAATATTTATCAATGGCTTTGTAGTCTGGACTTAAAACAAAACTGTACAGTACTTTACACATCAAAATTATGTATTAATTAGAAATAAATGTGAATTAAAAAAAAAAACATTATAATCCTCCTTACCTGTGATGACACAAAATAGTGTTTGTTATTCTTGTTTTTGTTACACATAAATATATTTTTCAATGAAATATACTTCTCTGATTTTGAAAGCTTTGATGGAAAAAAATAAAATGAAATGAAAAAACCTTCATTCTCAAAACACACTACAGTACATATTAAACTTCTAATTTTAGTTTCTATCAGAAGACTTGCAATCATTTTGTGTGAAAAGCAGTACAATGATAAATGGTTTTTAATTAAACAATGGTTAATATACAAAATCATAAAAACAATGATTTGAAATAGTTTTCAATTAAGAGGCATACATTGTTGCTGGTGCATTACTAGATAAGGAATGTGCTATGTGTACATCATTAAGTGAGTGATTTCCATGATGCAGTATTTCCTATTATTGCCATACTTAATTTAATAGAAAATAATTATATTCTTAAATTACCCATGGCGTCACAATAGGAATAGAATATTATGTTAAGCAATAACTAAACAATTGTCAACAAAACAAATGAATAAATACTAGTGTTGATTGAGCACTAAAGTGCTTGTGTGTTCTGGTGCTCGAGTAGAACACTTCCCGATGTTCGGGTGCTCTACAGAGCACCTGAACACAATGGAAGTCAATGGGAGAACACAAGCATTAACCTATTTGGGACATAGGGCGTACAGGTACACCCTGATGTCCTGGTACTTAAGGACACAGGGCGTACATGTACGTCCTGTGTAGTTCTGATCACCGCCGCGTGGTGGTGATCGGAACAAGGTGCCTGCTCAAATCATTGAGCAGGCACCTTGGGTCAATGCGTGAGGGGGTCCCGTGACCCCCCCGTGTCGGCGATCGCCGCAAACCGCAGGACAATTCAGACCTGCGGTTTGCAGCTTTTACTGGAGGTTGCGGTGCCATCGGGTCTCCGTGCGGATGTAGGGAGGACCCGATGGGATGAAAGGCAGCGCAATGCCTTCCTTAGGCATCGGCGTTGCCTTCCGGTAATGAGCCTATGAGATCCAGCCCCCTGGATCTCACAGGCCGGAAGCAGCATGAGAAATACACACTGTATTGCTCATACAGCCAATGCATTCCAATACAGAAGTATTGGAATGCATTGTAAAGGGGATCAGACCCCAAAAGTTGGGAAAAAAAATAAAGTGGAAAAAAGTTGAAGAAAGAAAGTTTCCCCCCAAAAAGTAAAAGTTTAAATAGAAAAAAAACAAAAACGTAATTGGTAAAAAAAAATAGGGGCAACGCCACGTCCGTATCGACTGGCTCTATAAACATATCACATGAGCTAACCCCTCAGATGAACACCGTAAAAAAAAAAATGGTGTAAAAAAAAAAGCCATTTTTTGTCACCTTACATCACAAAAAGTGTAATAGCAAGTGATCAAAAAGTCATATGTACTCCAAAATAGTGCCAATCAAACCGTCCTCTCATCTTGCAAAAAATTTGACCCTACCTAAGATAATCGCCCAAAAACTGAAAAAAAACTATGGCTCTCAGACTATGGAGACACTAAAACATGATTTTTTTTTGTTTCAAAAATGATATTATTGTGTAAAACTTACATAAATAAAAAAGTATACATATTAGGTACCGCAGCGTCCGTAATAACTTGCTCTATAAAAATACCACATGATATAACCTGTCAGATGAATGTTGTAAATAACAAATAAATGGTGCCAAAACAGCTATTTCTTGCTATCTTGCCTCACAAAAAGTGTAATATAGAGCAACCAAAAATCATATGTACCCTAAACTAGTACCAACAAAACTGCCACCCTATCCCGTAGTTTCTAAAATGAGGTCACTTTTTTGGAGTTTCTACTCTAGGGGTGCATCAGGGCAGCTTCAAATGGGACATGGTGTCAAAAAAAACAGTCCAGCAAAATCTGCCTTCCAAAAACCGTATGGCATTCCTTTAATTCTGCGCCCTGTCGTGTGCCCGTACAGCAGTTTATGACCAGATATGGGGTGTTTATGTAAACTACAGAATCAGGGCCATAAATATTGAGTTTTGTTTGGCTGTTAACCCTTGCTTTGTAACTGGAAAAAAAAATATAAAAATTGAAAATCTGCCAAAAAAGTGAAATTTTGAAATTATATCTCTATTTACCATTAATTCTTGTGGAACACCTAAAGGGTTAACAAAGTTTGTAAAATCAGTTTTGAATACCTTGAGCGGTGTAGTTTATAAAATGGGGTCACTTTTTCGAAGTTTCTACTCTAGGGGAGCATCGGGGGGCTTCAAATGGGACATGGTGTCAAAAAACCAGTCTAGCAAAATCTGCCTTCCAAAAATCGTATGGCATTCCTTTCCTTCTGCACCCTGCCGTGTACCGTACAGCAGTTTACGACCACATATGGAATTTTTCTGTAAACTACAGAATCAGGGCCATAAATATTGAGTTTTATTTGGCTGTTTACCCTTGCTTTGTAAATGGGAAAAAAAAATATATAAAAATGGAAAATCAGCCAAAAAAATAAAATTTTGTCTCTATTTTACCATAAACAAACGGTTAACAACATTTGTGAAATCAGCGTTGAATGCCTTGAGGGGTATAGTTTCCAGAATGGGGTCATTTTTGGGTGGTTTATATTATGTAAGCCTCACAAAGTGACTTCAGTCCTGAACTGGTCCTTAAAAAGTGGGTTTTTGAAAATGTCTGAAAAATTTCAAGATTTGCTTCTACACTTCTAAGCCTTGTAACATCCCCAAAAAATAAAATATCAATTTTTTGGGGCAAATTTGGTATTTTTTTATAAATAAATTTTTTATTTTTTTTTTACTCCATTTTACCAGTGTCATAAATTACAATATGTGATGAAAAAACTGTCTCAGAATGGCCTGGATAAGTCAAAGCGTTTTAAAGTTAACACCACATAAAGTGACACTGGTCAGATTTGCAAAAAATGACCTGGTCCTTAAAGGGGTTGCCACTCTGCATCTATTTTCTACTACTGTTTGGAAGGCAGGAAAAAAGTACTTTTCCTAATATATTTTGTATGTTTTTTTCTACAATCTGATGACACGCCCCGTGAGCTCTGCTCTGCCGTGCAGCCAGTTCATCCATGGCTGCACGCAACATGGCGGAGCTTCGTCTATGCCTGCAGAGTAAATGTGCATGCACTGCTTTACCTCATCCTCGCAGCGCATGCCCAGTCTGCCACTGGCGCCCAGCCTCACGTAACCCTAACCCCCACATTCGGCACTTCTACTGTGTACACGGTCTGTGCCTGAAGCTGATTACCAGTGGGGATGTCCCGATACCGATACCAGTATCTGTATCAGGACCGATACTGGACATTTGCAGAGTACTCATGCAAATGTCCCCGATTCCACTGCCGATACCTGCTGGTCGCTTTCGGCGGCGCTCTCAGCAGTTTGGCGTGGGGGAAGGAATTCTGTGACTCGTATTTCTGACACCCAACCTCTGAGAGGACGCTGTGTGGCATCGGTTAATTGCGCGGATCACAGCGTCCTGTCAGAGGTCGGGTGCCGGTACTGTTCTTCAGTCTCTGCATTGGTGGCAGTGGGCAGTGCGCCCCCCTCCCTCCCCCCAGTATTAATCATTAGTGGCAGTGGCCACAGGGTCCCCCTCCCTCCCCCCCATCATTGGTGGCAGTGGCCACAGGGTCCCCCTCCCCCCCATCATTGGTGGCAGTTCCGATCGGAGTCCCAGCAGTGTAATGCTGGGGCTTTGATCGGTTACCATGGCAACCAGGACGCTACTGAAGTCCTGGCTGCCATGGTATGTTAGTGAGCAGCATTATACTCACGTGCGCTTTGGCCGCCAGGCGCTCCTTCTTCTCATAGGTCTGTGCGGCGCATTGCTAATGGCAATGTGCCGCACAGACAGAAGAAGGAGCACCCGGCGGTCACGGCACACGTGAGTATAATGCTGCTCACTAACACTTCAGTAGCGTCCTGGCTGCCATGGTAACCAATCGGAGCCCCAGCATTACACTGCTGGGACTCCGATCAGAACTGACCACTGCCACCAATGATGGGGGGGGAGGGGGACCCTGTGGCCACTGCCACCAATGATTAATACTGGGGGATTGAGTTACCAGAGAGGGCTGAGGCTGGGGGGCACATGAGAGGCTGGAGGGCTTATGAGAGGCTGGGGGGCTGATGAGAGGCTGGGGGCTGTTGAGAGGCTGGGGGGCACATGAGAGGCTGGGGGGCTGATGAGAGGCTGGGGGCTAATGAGAGGCTGGGGGCACATGAGAGGCTGGGGGGATGATGAGAGGCTGGGGGGCTGATGAGAGGCTGAGGGGCTCATGAGAGGCTGGGGGCTGATGAGAGGCTTAGGGGCTGATGAGAGGCTGGGGGTTGATCAGAGGCTAGGGGCTGATGAGAGGCATTGGGTTCTTATCTGAGGTCAGAGTGGGGGTCATTCACATTGGGGTCTGAGCTGAGGTCTGATTGTGGGTCTGATCTGAGGAGTCTTGAAAAAAAAAAAAATCTTATTTTCCCCCTCTAAAACCTAGGTGCCTCTTGTAGGGCGAAAAATATCGTAGATAGGAGATAGATAGCTAGATAGATAATAGGAGATAGATATTAAATAGATAGAAAGCTATATAGATATTAGATACATATGAGATATAGATAGAATATAGATAGATAGATATTAGATAGAAGATAGATAGATATTAGATAGATACGAGATAGATATGGGATAGATATTATATATGTATATATATATATATATATATATATATATATATATATATATATATATATACAGGTCCTTCTAAAAAAATTAGCATATTGTGATAAAGTTCATTATTTTCTGTAATGTACTGATAAACATTAGACTTTCATATATTTTAGATTCATTACACACAACTGAAGTAGTTCAAGCCTTTTATTGTTTTAATATTGATGATTTTGGCATACAGCTCATGAAAACCCAAAATTTCCTATCTAAAAAAATTAGCATATTTCATCCGACCAATAAAAGAAAAGTATTTTTAATACAAAAAAAGTCAACCTTCAAATAATTATGTTCAGTTCTGCACTCAATACTTGGTCGGGAATGCTTTTGCAGAAATGACTGCTTCAATGCGGCGTGGCATGGAGGCAATCAGCCTGTGGCACTGCTGAGGTGTTATGGAGGCCCAGGATGCTTCGATAGCGGCCTTAAGCTCATCCAGAGTGTTGGGTCTTGCGTCTCTCAACTTTCTCTTCCCAATATCCCACAGATTCTCTATGGGGTTCAGGTCAGGAGAGTTGGCAGGCCAATTGAGCACAGTAATACCATGGTCAGTAAACCATTTACCAGTGGTTTTGGCACTGTGAGCAGGTGCCAGGTCGTGCTGAAAAATGAAATCTTCATCTCCATAAAGCTTTTCAGCAGATGGAAGCATGAAGTGCTCCAAAATCTCCTGATAGCTAGCTGCATTGACCCTGCCCTTGATAAAACACAGTGGACCAACACCAGCAGCTGACATGGCACCCCAGACCATCACTGACTGTGGGTACTTGACACTGGACTTCAGGCATTTTGGCATTTCCCTCTCCCCAGTCTTCCTCCAGACTCTGGCACCTTGATTTCCGAATGACATGCAAAATTTGCTTTCATCCGAAAAAAGTACTTTGGACCACTTAGCAACAGTCCAGTGCTGCTTCTCTGTAGCCCAGGTCAGGCGCTTCTGCCGCTGTTTCTGGTTCAAAAGTGGCTTGACCTGGGGAATGCGGCACCTGTAGCCCATTTCCTGCACACGCCTGTACACGGTGGCTCTGGATGTTTCTACTCCAGACTCAGCCCACTACTTCCGCAGGTCCCCCAAGGTCTGGAATCGGTCCTTCTCCACAATCTTCCTCAGGGTCCGGTCACCTCTTCTCGTTGTGCAGCGTTTTCTGCCACACTTTTCCCTTCCCACAGACTTCCCACTGAGGTGCCTTGATACAGCACTCTGGGAACAGCCTATTCGTTCAGAAATTTCTTTCTGTGTCTTACCCTCTTGCTTGAGGATGTCAATGATGGCCTTCTGGACAGCAGTCAGGTCGGCAGTCTTACCCATGATTGCGGTTTTGAGTAATGAACCAGGCTGGGAGTTTTTAAAAGCCTCAGGAATCTTTTGCAGGTGTTTAGAGTTAATTAGTTGATTCAGATGATTAGGTTAATAGCTCGTTTAGAGAACCTTTTCATGATATGCTAATTTTTTTAGATAGGAATTTGGGGTTTTCATGAGCTGTATGCCAAAATCATCAATATTAAAACAATAAAAGGCTTGAACTACTTCAGTTGTGTGTAATGAATCTAAAATATATGAAAGTCTAATGTTTATCAGTACATTACAGAAAATAATGAACTTTATCACAATATGCTAATTTTTTGAGAAGGACCTGTACAGGTCCTTCTCAAAAAATTAGCATATTGTGATAAAGTTCATTATTTTCTGAAATGTACTCATAAACATTAGACTTTCATATATTTTAGATTCATTACACACCAACTGAAGTAGTTCAAGCCTTTTATTGTTTTAATATTGATGATTTTGGCATACAGCTTCATGAAAACCCAAAATTCCTATCTCAAAAAATTAGCATATCATGAAAAGGTTCTCTAAACGAGCTATTAACCTAATCATCTGAATCAACTAATTAACTCTAAACACCTGCAAAAGATTCCTGAGGCTTTTAAAAACTCCCAGCCTGGTTCATTACTCCAAACGGCAATCATGGGTAAGACTGCCGACCTGACTGCTGTCCAGAAGGCCATCATTGACACCCTCGAAGCAAGAGGGTAAGACACAGAAAGACATTTCTGAACGAATAGGCTGTTCCCAGAGTGCTGTATCAAGGCACCTCAGTGGGAAGTCTGTGGGAAGAAAAAGTGTGGCAGAAAACGCTGCACAACGAGAAGAGGTGACCGGACCCTGAGGAAGATTGTGGAGAAGGACCGATTCCAGACCTTCGGGGACCTGCGGAAGCAGTGGACTGAGTCTGGAGTAGAAACATCCAGAGCCACCGTGTACAGGCGTGTGCAGGAAATGGGCTACAGGTGCCGCATTCCCCAGGTCAAGCCACTTTTGAACCAGAAACAGCGGCAGAAGCGCCTGACCTGGGCTACAGAGAAGCAGCACTGGACTGTTGCATGTCATTCGGAAATCAAGGTGCCAGAGTCTGGAGGAAGACTGGGGAGAGGGAAATGCCAAAATGCCTGAAGTCCAGTGTCAAGTACCCACAGTCAGTGATGGTCTGGGGTGCCATGTCAGCTGCTGGTGTTGGTCCACTGTGTTTTATCAAGGGCAGGGTCAATGCAGCTAGCTATCAGGAGATTTTGGAGCACTTCATGCTTCCATCTGCTGAAAAGCTTTATGGAGATGAAGATTTCATTTTTCAGCACGACCTGGCACCTGCTCACAGTGCCAAAACCACTGGTAAATGGTTTACTGACCATGGTATTACTGTGCTCAATTGGCCTGCCAACTCTCCTGACCTGAACCCCATAGAGAATCTGTGGGATATTGGGAAGAGAAAGTTGAGAGACGCAAGACCCAACACTCTGGATGAGCTTAAGGCCGCTATCGAAGCATCCTGGGCCTCCATAACACCTCAGCAGTGCCACAGGCTGATTGCCTCCATGCCACGCCGCATTGAAGCAGTCATTTCTGCAAAAGGATTCCCGACCAAGTATTGAGTGCATAACTGAACATAATTATTTGAAGGTTGACTTTTTTTGTATTAAAAACACTTTTCTTTTATTGGTCGGATGAAATATGCTAATTTTTTGAGATAGGAAATTTGGGTTTTCATGAGCTGTATGCCAAAATCATCAATATTAAAACAATAAAAGGCTTGAACTACTTCAGTTGGTGTGTAATGAATCTAAAATATATGAAAGTCTAATGTTTATCAGTACATTACAGAAAATAATGAACTTTATCACAATATGCTAATTTTTTGAAAAGGACCTGTATCTATATATATGATAGATATGAGATAGATAGGAGATAGATAGATACAAGATGGATAGATTGATGATAGATATTAGATAGATAGAAGATAGATATGAGATAGATATTAGATAGATACGAGATAGATATGGGATAGATATTAGATAGATATACGATAGATATGAGATAGATAGATAGATACAAGATGGATAGATTGATGATAGATATTAGATAGATATAAGATAGATATGAGATAGATATTAGATAGATACGAGATAGATATGGGATAGATATTAGATAGATATAAGATAGATATGAGATAGATAGATAGATAGATAGATACAAGATGGATAGATTGATGATAGATATTAGATAGATAGAAAATAGATAGCTATAAGATAGATTATATATAGATAGATATGAGATAGATAAATAGACAGACAGATGAACCATATATATATATATATATATATATATATTTTTTATATATATATATATATATATATATATATATCCATAACAAAAGGTCAGGCAGCACTCCTTAGTATGCAGCTGAAGCTGTAGCGGTGCCCGCAGTGATCCCTCGATCCAGGACCAGCAATATAGCACAGAAAAAACTGCGGCACTCCTTAAAGTAGAAAAATGTGCAATTTATTCACACATGTCAGCAGAGACAACGTTTCGGTTCTCTCTCAGAACCTTTTTCAAGTCAAGTGAACATAAAAAGTGCATATGTGCATATATAAATACATCATCACTTGGTGCCTAATTGATTCAACAACCAATGCAATAGCAGTGCACTCCCCTTGGGGGTAAGCTACAATTCATGTGGTCAATTCCTAAAGTTAACATGGATACCAATCTATCCTAAATACATGTAGGTGAAGTTTAAAAAAATATATATTTCATTGAAATCCTCATAATTGCGTACAGGTGCATATAATAGAGTGAACAGTGCAATTAAAATCATGACTGTAATACCTTCTCAGAGCAAGTTATGGAGAGAAATATCGGGAATGGCGTCTTCACTTGTATGGAGGCTCGCGCCACTGTTCCGCGTCTGCTACTCCCCACTGCGCATGTGTCGATCCTTCTTCCCTCGTGACGCCGTACATAACCACCCTGCGTCACATCTAGGCGGAGTCCCACATGATGACGCCCGATCGGCCGCCCCAGCACCATCCCCGCACGCGCTGCGTGCGACAATAGGCTGCGTAAGTCGCACCGAGCCACATCACTGGTCTATAACCGCCATCTTAAATCAGGGCATTCATCTGGGCAAAATATTACAACTCTGTTTTCCCATAGTTCTTCTCCAAACTTATAATCCGCTATAGGCAACAGTCAACATAACATTTTAAACAATGCCTACAGACAATTAAGCCACATGTTTAACATGAACATGACCATAGCTTCTATTAATTCACTATATACAGTATGCGATACACATCAAATCACAGGACTATGAACTTGAGATTAACTGACCATTTCTCCCGTTACCCTAAATTCAACGTTTAGCCCTTTTGGTTTCAAAGTATCTAGTCGAAAAATCCACCTGAGCTCAATTTTCTTTAATATATTTAATCGATCCCCTCCTCTCACCAAAGGTTTAACGTGGTCAATGACCATAAATCTCAAGTCACTTTCCTTGTGATTTTTTTCTACAAAATGTTTCGATACAGGCAAATCAGTTCTTTTACTCCTGATGGACTGTCTATGGTTATTCAACCTGGTCTTTAAATCACATGTCGTTTCACCGACATATAGCCTTTTGCAAGGACACCACAGTACATATATCACCCATGACGAATCACAGGTGAGATAATGCCTTATGTTAAAGATCTCTCCCGTGTCTGGATGTGTAAACCCTGATCCTTTCACCATCAGTTTGCAGTTCACACATCCAAGACACGGGAAGGAGCGCACGGGCTCCTTCCCGTGTCTTGGATGTGTGAACTGCAAACTGATGGTGAAAGGATCAGGGTTTACACATCCAGACACGGGAGAGATCTTTAACATAAGGCATTATCTCACCTGTGATTCGTCATGGGTGATATATGTACTGTGGTGTCCTTGCAAAAGGCTATATGTCGGTGAAACGACATGTGATTTAAAGACCAGGTTGAATAACCATAGACAGTCCATCAGGAGTAAAAGAACTGATTTGCCTGTATCGAAACATTTTGTAGAAAAAAATCACAAGGAAAGTGACTTGAGATTTATGGTCATTGACCACGTTAAACCTTTGGTGAGAGGAGGGGATCGATTAAATATATTAAAGAAAATTGAGCTCAGGTGGATTTTTCGACTAGATACTTTGAAACCAAAAGGGCTAAACGTTGAATTTAGGGTAACGGGAGAAATGGTCAGTTAATCTCAAGTTCATAGTCCTGTGATTTGATGTGTATCGCATACTGTATATAGTGAATTAATAGAAGCTATGGTCATGTTCATGTTAAACATGTGGCTTAATTGTCTGTAGGCATTGTTTAAAATGTTATGTTGACTGTTGCCTATAGCGGATTATAAGTTTGGAGAAGAACTATGGGAAAACAGAGTTGTAATATTTTGCCCAGATGAATGCCCTGATTTAAGATGGCGGTTATAGACCAGTGATGTGGCTCGGTGCGACTTACGCAGCCTATTGTCGCACGCAGCGCGTGCGGGGATGGTGCTGGGGCGGCCGATCGGGCGTCATCATGTGGGACTCCGCCTAGATGTGACGCAGGGTGGTTATGTACGGCGTCACGAGGGAAGAAGGATCGACACATGCGCAGTGGGGAGTAGCAGACGCGGAACAGTGGCGCGAGCCTCCATACAAGTGAAGACGCCATTCCCGATATTTCTCTCCATAACTTGCTCTGAGAAGGTATTACAGTCATGATTTTAATTGCACTGTTCACTCTATTATATGCACCTGTACGCAATTATGAGGATTTCAATGAAATATATATTTTTTTAAACTTCACCTACATGTATTTAGGATAGATTGGTATCCATGTTAACTTTAGGAATTGACCACATGAATTGTAGCTTACCCCCAAGGGGAGTGCACTGCTATTGCATTGGTTGTTGAATCAATTAGGCACCAAGTGATGATGTATTTATATATGCACATATGCACTTTTTATGTTCACTTGACTTGAAAAAGGTTCTGAGAGAGAACCGAAACGTTGTCTCTGCTGACATGTGTGAATAAATTGCAAATTTTTCTACTTTAAGGAGTGCCGCAGTTTTTTCTGTGCTATATATATATATATATATATATATATATATGAAATAGGAGATATATAGATATATAAGAGATAGATGATAAATATATAGGCAGATAGATATTTCATAGATAGACTTACATATTTGTACTGTACTAATCACTTTATTTTCTGTGAACGGTAATAATCTTTATTCATTGCTGGTAATAGGAGATTCTCATCATTAGAAAGCATTCACACGACCGTGTTTTTCTTCCGGGTCCATTCCGCGTCCGTTACGCAATTTTTGCGGACAATGCACGTACCCATTCATTTGTATGGGTCCGCAAAAATTGCAAATGCCTTTCATTGTCATCCGTGTGCTGTCCGTTCCGTGTGTCCGTTCCTTTTATTTTAGAACATGTCCTATACTTGGCTGCAAATTGCGGTCCGTGGCCCCTTAGAAAGTCATTGAGTCCATAAAAAATGGATAGCACATGGAAATGCATTCATATGTCATCCGTTTTTTGCGGACCCCTGGACTGAAAACATTCTAGGAAACCCCATTTCAGTTTTTTGCGGACCGTGAAAAACGGATGACACACGGAAGCACCACGTTCATATTATACGGACTTACAGAACGGAAATATAACTGAAGACATACGGAACACATGGATCCGTGATTTGCGGACCGCAAAACCAACACGGTCTTGTGAATGCTCCCTTATTCTGACTTGTCTGTGATGAAATGACACTTGAGGTGCTGTTGTTACTATGGTATCATAGTTGGCCAGGGATGTCATGTGACCGCTCCTCTGAAGATGCTTGCTGTGATGCATGCTGGGATTTTTACTTTCACTTTGCTGCTGCTCCACCCACACAGACTGTCATCTATGGGAGCAAACTATGCTGAACACATTAGAAAAATTATACATACACAGTATATCTCTCATTATACTAATACCTCTTGGCTTTAGTTATTATCTGGGACAATTATTTATTTATTTTTGCGTATGGTGGCCAACTCCTTTAAGGTGAAAATTAGCCCGGTCACTAAGGGGTTAAACCAGGCACCCCCTGCTCTGAATAGTGGAGGGTGTTGGAACTCTAGTTTGGCTTAGGAGTCCCTGCTCTGACTCCATATATAGCTATGTCCAGTGTATTTAAATCTAATTTAGCCTCTATTTCTGAAAAGTTTCTGGTGGGATTCAAGCTCACAACCTTCTACATTACAGCCATAATCTTATACACTACACTATAGAGATGCGTGCTCAGATGCAAAAAAAATAAAATATGAGACTTCTGCTGTATATGAATATTTACTACTAGTAAGTATTCCTATATAGCAAAAGGCTCATATAGTTTTTTTTTGTTTTGTTTTTTAAGGTAACTGTCCATGTAGCTCTATAATGTAGTGGTTAAGATTCTTGGCTGTAATGTAGAAGGTTGTGAGTTTGAATCCCGCCAGAAACTTTTTAGCAATAGAGGCTAAATTTAATTTAAACATACAGTACAGACCAAAAGTTTGGACACACCTTCTCATTCAAAGAGTTTTCTTTATTTTTATGACTATGAAAATTGTAGATTCACACTTAAGGCATCAAAACTATGAATTAACACATGTGGAATTATATACATAACAAAAAAGTGTGCAACAACTGAAAATATGTCATATTCTAGGTTCTTCAAAGTAGCCACCTTTTGCTTTGATTACTGCTTTGAACACTCTTGGCATTCTTTTGATGAGCTTCAAGAGGTAGTCACTTGAAATGGTCTTCCAACAGTCTTGAAGGACTTCCCAGAGATGCTTATCACTTGTTGGCCCTTTTGACTTCACTCTGCGGTCCAGCTCACCCCAAACCATCTCGATTGGGTTCAGGTCCAGTAACTGTGGAGGCTAGGTCATCTGGCGCAGCACCGCATCACTCTCCTTCATGGTCAAATAGCCCTTACACAGCCTGGAGTTACGTTTGGGGTCATTGTCCTGTTGAAAAATAAGTGATGGTCCAACTAAACGCAAACTTGATGGAATAGCATGCCGCTGCAAGATGCTGTGGTAGCCATGCTGGTTCAGTATGCCTTCAATTTTGAATAAATACCCAACAGCGTCACCAGAAAAGCACCCCCACACCATCACACCTCTTCCTCCATGCTTCACGGTGGGAACCAGGCATGTAGAGTCCATCCGTTCACCTTTTCTGCGTCGCACAAAGACACGGTGATTGGAGCCAAAGATCTCAAATTTGGACTCATCAGACCAAAGCACAGATTTCCACTGGTCTAATGTCCATTCCTTGTGTTCTTTAGCCCAAACAAGTCTCTTCTGCTTGTTGCCTGTCCTTAGCAGTGGTTTCCTGGCAGATATTCTACCATGAAGGCCTGATTCACACAGTCTCCTCTTAACAGTTGTTCTAGAGATGTGTCTGCTGCTAGAACTCTGTGTGGCATTGACCTAGTCTCTAATCTGAGTAGCTGTTAACCTGCGATTTCTCAGGCTGGTGACTCGGATGAACTTATCCTCCGCAGCAGAGGTGACTCTTGCTCTTCCTTTCCTGGGGCGGTCCGCATGTGAGCCAGTTTCTTTGTAGCGCTTGATGGTTTTTGTGACTGCACTTGGGGACACTTTCAAAGTATTCCCAATTTTTCGGACTGGCTAACCTTAATTTCTTAACCACTTCAGCCCCGCTAGGTGAAACCCCCTTCATGACCAGAGCACTTTTTACACTTCGGCACTACACTACTTTCACCGTTTATCGCTCGGTCATGCAACTTACCATACAAATGAATTTTACCTCCTTTTCTTCTCACTAATAGAGCTTTCATTTGGTGGTATTTCATTGCTGCTGGCATTTTTACTTTTTTTGTTATTAATCAAAATGTAACGATTTTTTTGCAAAAAAATGTCATTTTTCACTTTCAGCTGTAAAATTTTGCAAAAAAACAACATCCATATATAAATTTTTCGCCAAATTTATTGTTCTACATGTCTTTGATAAAAAAAAAATGTTTGGGCAAAAAAAAAAAATGGTTTGGGTAAAAGTTATAGCATTTACAAACTATGGTACAAAAATGTGAATTTCCGCTTTTTGAAACAGCTCTGACTTTCTGAGCACCTGTCATGATTCCTGAGGTTCTACAATGCCCAAACAGTAGAAAACCCCCACAAATGACCCCATTTCGGAAAGTAGACACCCTAAGGTATTCGCTGATGGGCATAGTGAGTTCATAGAACTTTTTATTTTTTGTCACAAGTTAGCGGAAAATGATGATGATTTTATTTTTTCTTACAAAGTCTCATATTCCACTAACTTGCGACAAAAAATAAAAAATTCTAGGAACTCGCCATGCCCCTCACGGAATACCTTGGGGTGTCTTCTTTCCAAAATGGGGTCACTTGTGGGGTAGTTATACTGCCCTGGCAATTTAGGGGCCCAAATGTGTGAGAAGAACTTTGCAATCAAAATGTGTAAAAAATGATCGGTGAAATCCAAAAGGTGCACTTTGGAATATGTGCCCCTTTGCCCACCTTGGCAGCAAAAAAGTGTGACACATCTGGTATCACCGTACTCAGGAGAAGTTGGGGAATGTGTTTTGGGGTGTCATTTTACATATACCCATGCTGGGTGAGAAAAATATCTTGGTCAAATGCCAACTTTGTATAAAAAAATGGGAAAAGTTGTCTTTTGCCAAGATATTTCTCTCATCCAGCATGGGTATATGTAAAATGACACCCCAAAACACATTCCCCAACTTCTCCTGAGTACGGCGATACCAGATGTGTCACACTTTTTTGCTGCCAAGGTGGGCAAAGGGGCACATATTCCAAAGTGCACCTTTCAGATTTTGCAGGCCATTTTTTACAGATTTTGATTGCAAGGTACTTCTCACACATTTGGGCCCCTAAATTGCCAGGGCAGTATAACTACGCCACAAGTGACCCCATTTTGGAAAGAAGACACCCCAAGGTATTCCGTGAGGGGCATGGCGAGTTCCTAGAATTTTTCATTTTTTGTCACAAGTTAGCGGAAAATGATGATTTTTTTTTTTTCTCTTTTTTCCTTACAAAGTCTCATATTCCACTAACTTGCGACAAAAAAAAATAAATTCTAGGAACTCGCCATGCCCCTCACGGAATACCTTGGGGTGTCTTCTTTCCAAAATGGGGTCACTTGTGGCGTAGTTATACTGCCCTGGCAATTTAGGGGCCCATATGTGTGAGAAGTACTTTGCAATCAAAATCTGTAAAAAATGACCGGTGAAATCCGAAAGGTGCACTTTGGAATATGTGCCCCTTTGCCCACCTTGGCAGCAAAAAAGTGTGACACATCTGGTATCGCCGTACTCAGGAGAAGTTGGGGAATGTGTTTTGGGGTGTCATTTTACATATACCCATGCTGGGTGAGAAAAATATCTTGGCCAAATGCCAACTTTGTATAAAAAAATGGGAAAAGTTGTCTTTTGCCAAGATATTTCTCTCATCCAGCATGGGTATATGTAAAATGACACCCCCAAACACATTCCCCAACTTCTCCTGAGTACGGCGATACCAGATGTGTCACACTTTTTTGCTGCCAAGGTGGGCAAAGGGGCACATATTCCAAAGTGCACCTTTCAGATTTTGCAGGCCATTTTTTACACATTTTGATTGCAAGGTACTTCTCACACATTTGGGCCCCTAAATTGCCAGGGCAGTATAACTACGCCACAAGTGACCCCATTTTGGAAAGAAGACACCCCAAGGTATTCCGTGAGGGGCACTGCGAGTTCCTAGAATTTTTTATTTTTTGTCACAAGTTAGCGGAAAATGATGATTTTTTTTTTCTCTTTTTTCCTTACAAAGTCTCATATTCCACTAACTTGCGACAAAAAATAAAAAATTCTAGGAACTCGCCATGCCCCTCACGGAATACCTTGGGGTGTCTTCTTTCCAAAATGGGGTCACTTGTGGCGTAGTTATACTGCCCTGGCAATTTAGGGGCCCATATGTGTGAGAAGTACTTTGCAATCAAAATCTGTAAAAAATGACTGGTGAAATCCGAAAGGTGCACTTTGGAATATGTGCCCCTTTGCCCACCTTGGCATCAAAAAAGTGTCACACATCTGGTATCGCCGTACTCAGGAGAAGTTGGGGAATGTGTTTTGGGGTGTCATTTTACATATACCCATGCTGGGTGAGAGAAATATCTTGGCAAAAGACAACTTTTCCCATTTTTTTATACAAAGTTGGCATTTGACCAAGATATTTTTCTCACCCAGCATGGGTATATGTAAAATGACACCCCGAAACACATTCCCCAACTTCTCCTGAGTACGGCGATACCAGATGTGTGACACATTTTTGCAGCCTAGATGCGCAAAGGGGCCCAAATTCCTTTTAGGAGGGCATTTTTAGACATTTGGATCCCAGACTTCTTCTCACGCTTTAGGGCCCCTAAAAAGCCAGGGCAGTATAAATACCCCACATGTGACCCCACTTTGGAAAGAAGACACCCCAAGGTATCCAATGAGGGGCCTGGCAAGTTCATAGAATTTTTATTTTTTTTGCATAAGTTAGCGGAAATTGATTATTTTTTTTTTTTCTCACAAAGTCTCACTTTCCGCTAACTTAGGACAAAAATTTAAATCTTTCATGGACTCAATATGCCCCTCAGCAAATACCTTGGGGTGTCTTCTTTCCAAAATGGGGTCAGTTGTGGGGTGTTTGTACTGCCCTGGCATTTGAGGGTCTCCGCAATCATTACATGTATGGCCAGCATTAGGAGTTTCTGCTATTCTCTTTATATTGAGCATACAGGTAATGAGATTTTTCTTTCCGTTCAGCCTCTGGGCTGAAAGAAAAAAATGAACGGCACAGATTTCTTCATTCGCATCGATCAATGTGGATGAAAAAATCTCTGCCAAAAAAAAAAAATGGAGGGGAAAGGCGTCTGCCAGGACATAGGAGCTCCGCCCTACATCCATACCCACTTAGCTCGTATGCCCTGGCAAACCAGATTTCTCCATTCACATCAATCGATGTGGATGAATAAATCATTGCCGGGATTTTTTTTTTTTTTTTATATATATATATATACAAAGTGCTTGCCAAAGCATAGGAACGCCGCCTCCTCCTCAGCTCGTATGCCTCGGCAAACGTATCTGTCACTGCAGAGGAGAAAATCCCGTCTTGCAGCGCCGCATACACCGACTTGCGTGTAATCTGACAGCAGCGCAATGCTTCTGTCAGAATGCACATCGGTGCTGCAGCTAGTCAATCGGTTGGTCCACCTGGAAGGTAAAAAAAGAAAAAAAAAGAAAAAACCAGGCCGTAACGCAATAATTTTATTAACTTTGCAACAGAACATATAAACTTTAACTTTTTTAACTGAACATTAACGTGTTTGCTTACTGGTGTGTTTTTTTTTTTTTTTTTTTTTTTTTTTTTTTTACCTTTATAGAACAAACCTCTCCTTCCCCATGGGTCAATGTGCAAAGCGCAAATCGCCCAAAGATGTGGCGAAGTGCGTTATGCACTTTGTCCCATGTGAAAGGAGACGTTTGCAGCAGCAGTGAGTGAATGGGCCCTAATAGCCCTGTGTGCCTGTCCTGGTGAGATGATCCCTATGCTAATAGTGTACCTGTGAGTGGTACTTCCGGAAACACTCTCCAAAGCATAGGGCAGGGTGGTCCGGACAGTCAGGACAGAAATAGCGGGTGTCACGCCTTATTCCACTCCTGCTACAGACACGACATCTTTTTCGGGGTGACTGTTGGGTTGAGGTACCAGGAACGACATTGGGGAAATGTCGCTTGTGTAGACGGCTAACTACACTGGTGGTTGGGGCCACGGAACCTCCTGGATACAGGAGGTTCTCGATGATCTCTTCCTGAAATTTGAGGAAGGATCCAGTTCTCCCAGCCTTACTGTAGAGAACAAAACTATTGTACAGAGCCAATTGAATTAAATATACAGACACCTTCTTATACCAGCGTCTGGTGCGTCGGGAAACTAAATACGGAGACAACATCTGGTCATTGAAGTCGACCCCTCCCATGTGGAGGTTATAGTCGTGGACTGAGAGGGGCTTTTCAATGACACGGGTTGCTCGCTCAATTTGTATTGTCGTGTCTGCGTGAATGGAGGAGAGCATGTAAACGTCACGCTTGTCTCTCCATTTCACCGCGAGCAGTTCTTCGTTACACAGTGCGGCCCTCTGCCCCCTTGCAAGACGGGTGGTAACGAGCCGTTGGGGGAAGCCCGCGCGACTAGTTCGCGCGGTACCACAGGCGCCAATCCGTTCTAGAAACAAATGCCTAAAGAGGGCCACACTTGTGTAAAAATTGTCCACATAAAGATGGTACCCCTTGCCGAATAAGGGTGACACCAAGTCCCAAACTGTCTTCCCACTGCTCCCCAGGTAGTCAGGGCAACCGACTGGCTCCAGGGTCTGATCTTTTCCCTCATAGACCCGAAATTTGTGGGTATAGCCTGTGGCCCTTTCACAGAGCTTATACAATTTGACCCCATACCGGGCGCGCTTGCTTGGGATGTATTGTATGAAGCCAAGGCGCCCGGTAAAATGTATCAGGTCTCGTCTATGCAGATGTTTTGCTCTGGGGTATAAATATCTGCAAATTTCTGGTTGAAATGGTCTATGAGGGGCCGAATTTTGTGGAGCCGGTCAAAAGCAGGGTGGCCCCTGGGACGGGAGGCGGTGTTGTCACTAAAGTGCAGGAACCGCAGGATGGCCTCAAAACGTGCCCTGGACATGGCAGCAGAGAACATGGGCATGTGATGAATCGGGTTCGTGGACCAATATGACCGCAATTCATGCTTTTTTGTCAGGCCCATGTTGAGGAGGAGGCCCAGAAAAGTTTTAAGTTCGGAAACTTGGACTGGTTTCCACCGGAAAGGCTGGGCATAAAAGCTTCCCGGGTTAGCGGTGATAAATTGTGTGGCATACCTGTTTGTTTCGGCCACAACTATGTCTAAAAGCTCCGCAGTCAAGAACAGCTCAAAAAATCCCAGGGCCGAACCGATCTGAGCTGTCTCAACCCAAACTCCAGACTAGGCAGTGAAAGGGAAAACTACAGGTGCGGCTGAAGTTGTGGAGTGCCAATCAGGGTTTGCCAGCACCTCTGGGATTCTTAGGGGCTCTACGGGCACGTCTTTGCGGTGGCTGCGACGGGGTCACTACTGCACGTGCCACCGTACCAGCTTCAACTGCCCTTCTGGTGCTCGCTACTTCACCAGGTTGTACGGCAGTGCTGGTACTAGGTCCAGGGAGGGCTGGGCTGCTGGTGTATGCCTCACCACGTAATCCGACAGCACCAGCCCCACTCTGCTGCTCTTGAAGCGGATCCTGCGCAACCTGCGGTCTAGCGACACGGGGCCGGGTACGCCTGGTAGTATCAGGGACCTCAGCCTCCTCGTCCGAACTTTGGGTCAGAGAGCCACTGCTTTCTACAGGTTCGTATTCTGACCCGCTGGATTCATCAGATGAGGGTTCCCACTCCTCATCCGACTGGGTCAGAAGCCTGTAGGCCTCTTCAGAGGAATACCCCCTGTTAGACATGTGGGCAACTAAATTTAGGGGTATTCCCTGAGACTACCCAAGAAAAAAAAAGCAAGCCTGTCTTACAAAGGGGAGGCTAGCGAAGTACCGGAGGCCGCTGCGGTTGATAAAAAATATCAAAACTGATTTTTTTATCGCCGCAGTGCGTGTAAAGTGAATGTGCAGTGATCAAAAAAAATTTTTTTTTTTGTCACTGCGGTGGGGCGGGTGTGGGCGAACGCACGTGTGGGCGACCGATCAGGCCTGATCGGGCAAACACTGCATTTTGGGTGGAGGGCGAACTAAAGTGACACTAATACAATTATAGATCTGACCGTGATCAGTTTTGATCACTTCCAGATACTATAAAAGTACAAATGCTGATTAGCGATACGCTAATCAGCGAATAATGGACTGCGAAGCGGTGGGCTGGGCGCTAACTGATCGCTAACTACCTAACCAAGGGACCTAAACTATACCTAAAACCTAACGGTCAATAACAGTGAAAAAAAAAAGTGACAGTTTGCACTGATCACTTTTTTCTTTTCACTTGTGATTGACAGGGGTGATCAAAGGGGTGATCAAAGGGTTAATTGGGGTTCAGGGGGGTGATCAGGGGCTAGTGTGTGGTGTTTGGTGTACTCACTGTGAAGCCTGCTCCTCTGCTGGATCCAACCGACGAAAAGAACCAGCAGAGGAGCAGGCAGCCATATAACAGATCATATTTACTAATATGATCTGCTATCTGGCACTTTGATTGGATTTTTTAAAAATCAGCAACCTGCCAGCCACGATCATTGGCTGGCAGGTTGCTGACGAAATACTGCTGTGTGAAATGCCGGCGCGAACTGCGCATGCGCGCGCGCATATTCGCGTCATCTCGCGTCTCGCGAGATGACGCGTATATGCGTGACTGTGCGCAGCGCTGCCACCTCCGGAACGCACATGTGCGTTAGGCGGTCCGGAGGTGGTTAAAGTAATGATGGCCACTCGTTTTTCTTTACTTAGCTGCATTTTCTTGCCATAATACCAAATCTAACATTCTATTCAGTAGGACTATCAGCTGTGTATCCACCTGACTTCTCCACAACGCAACTGATGGTCTCAACCCCATTTATAAGGCAAGAAATCCCACTTATTAAACCTGACAGGGCACACCTGTGAAGTGAAAACCATTTCAGGTGACTACCTCTTGAAGCTCATCAAGAGAATGCCAAAAGTGTGCAAAGCAGTAATCAAAGTAAAAGGTGGCTACTTTGAAGAACCTAGAATATGACATATTTTTAGTTGTTTCACACTTTTTTGTTATGTATATAATTCCACATGTGATAATTCATGGTTTTGATGCCTTCAGTGTGAATCTCCAATTTTCATAGTCATGAAAATAAAGAAAACTCTTTGAATGAGAAGGTGTGTCCAAACTTTTGGTCTGTACTGTATATATATATATAGCTTTTAGCCATAATATATTTACATATATTATTATATATTTAGAATATATTATAATTTATGTAAATATATTATGGCTAAAAGATCAGTAGTAATTTCCCACATATTATGCATTCATATATATCAGAAGTATGATTGTATATACACAGTCGTGGCCAAAAGTTTTGAGAATGACACAAATATTAGTTTTCACAAAGTTTGCTGCTAAACTGCTTTTAGATCTTTGTTTCAGTTGTTTTTGTGATGTAGTGAAATATAATTACACGCACTTCATACGTTTCAAAGGCTTTTATCGACAATTACATCACATTTATGCAAAGAGTCAGTATTTGCAGTGTTGGCCCTTCTTTTTCAGTACCTCTGCAATTCGACTGGGCATGCTCTCAATTTCTGGGCCAATTCCTGACTGATAGCAACCCATTCTTTCATAATCACTTCTTGGACTTTGTCAGAATTAGTGGGTTTTAGTTTGTCTACCTGCCTCTTGAGGATCGACCACAAGTTCTCAATGGGATTAAGATCTGGTGAGTTTCCAGGCCATGGACCCAAAATGTCAACGTTTTGGTCCCCCAGCCACTTAGTTATCTCTTTTGCCTTATGGCACGGTGCGCCATCGTGCTGGAAAATGCTTTGTTCTTCGCCAAACAGTTGTTGGATTGTTGGAAGAAGTTGCTGTTGGAGGGTGTTTTGGTACCATTTTTTTATTCATGGCTGTGTTTTTGGGAAAAATTGTGAGTGAGCCCACTCCCTTGGATGAGAAGCAACCCCACACATGAATGGTCTCAGGATGCTTTACTGTTGGCATGACACAGGACTGATGGTAGTGTTCACCTTTTCTTCTCCGGACAAGCCTTTTTTCCTGATGCCCCAAACAATCGGAAAGAGGCTTCATCGGAGAATATGACTTTGCCCCAGTCCTCAGCAGTCTATTCACCATATTTTCAGCAAAAGATCAATCTGTCCTTGATGTTTTATTTTTTGAGAAGTGGCTTCTTTGCTGCCTTTCTTGACACCAGGCCATCTTCCAAAAGTCTTTGCCTCACTGTGCGTGCAGATGTGCTCACACCTGCCTGCTGGAAAATGCTTTGTTCTTCACCAAACAGTTGTTGGATTGTTGGAAGAAGTTGCTGTTGGAGGGTGTTTTGGTACCATTTTTTTTTATTCATGGCTGTGTTTTTGGGCAAAATTGTGAGTGAGCCCACTCCCTTGGATGAGAAGCAACCCCACACATGAATGGTCTCAGGATGCTTTACTGTTGGCATGACACAGGACTGATGGTAGCGCTCACCTTTTCTTCTCCGGACAAGCCTTTTTTCCTGACAAAATGTCATCATGACATTTTGTCATCAGAAAAGTTGGATGCAATGCTTGCTGGAGAAAGCAAGCCTGCTGACTATGAAAGAGGCTGTGTATTTGCCCAAAATGATAATTGATAAGAACTGACACCCCTTATGATTATTTGAACTTAAAAATTGTATCTAGGACTCCACCCTACCTGCCATTTTGTTACCTCTACCTATTTACTGTCATATACAGTCCTTGATTATATGATCATTAAAAGGGCTGTCCTACGTGGACATTTATGGCATATCAATAGGTTATGGAATAAATTTCTGATAGTTGCAGGTTCCACTGCTGGAACCTACTTC
>NC_058080.1:116511660-116599235 GCF_014858855.1 Bufo gargarizans
GCTGCAAAAGGCAGCAACATGTAGGTAAATCCCCTGCAAACAAATGTTGACAGGGAAATGAATAAAACTAAAAATAAAATAAATAAAAATTAACCAATATCAATTGGAGAGAGGTCACAAAGCAGAGAATCTGGCTTCACGTCACCCACCACTGGAACAGTCCATTCTCAGATATTTAGGCCCCGGCACCCAGGCAGAGGAGAGAGGTCCCGTAACAGAGAATCTGTCTTCATGTCAGCAGATAATCAGTCTGCATGTCATAGCAGAGAATCAGGCTTCACGTTAGCCACCACTGCAACAGTCCATTGTCATATATTTAGGCCCAGCACCCAGGCAGAGGAGAGAGGTCCCGTAACAGAGAATCTGGCTTCATGTCAGCAGAGAATCAGTCTGCATGTCATAGCAGAGAATCAGGCTTCACGTCAGCCACCACTGCAACAGTCAATTGTCAGATATTTAGGCCCAGCACCCAGGCAGAGGAGAGAGGTCCCGTAACAGAGAATCTGGCTTCATGTCAGCAGAGAATCAGTCTGCATGTCATAGCAGAGAATCAGGCTTCACGTCACCCAACATTGGAACAGTCCATTGGCATATATTTAGGCCCAGGCACCCAGGCAGAGGAGAGAGGTCCAGTAACAGAAAATCTGTCTTCATGTCAGCAGAGAATCAGTCTGCATGTCATAGCAAAGAATCAGGCTTCACGTCAGCCGCTTCACGTCAGCCACCACTGCAACAGTCCATTCTCAGATATTTAGGCCCAGCACCCAGGCAGAGGAGAGAGGTCCCGTAACAGAGAATCTGGCTTCATGTCAGCAGAGAATCAGTCTGCATGTCATAGCAGAGAATCAGGCTTCACGTCAGCCACCACTGCAACTGTCCATTGGCATATATTTAGGCCCAGCACCCAGGCAGAGGAGAGAGGTCCCGTAAAAGAGAATCTGGCTTCATGTCAGCAGAGAATCAGTCTGCATGTCATAGCAGAGAATCAGGCTTCACGTCACCCAACATTGGAACAGTCCATTGGCATATATTTAGGCCCAGGCACCCAGGCAGAGGAGAGAGGTCCCATAACAGAGAATCTGTCTTCATGTCAGCAGAGAATTAGTCTGCATGTCATAGCAGAGAATCAAGCTTCACGTCAGCCACCATTGGAACAGTCCATTGGCATATATTTAGGCCCAGCAACCATGCAGAGGAGAGAGGTCCCGTAACAGAGAATCTGTCTTCATGTCAGCAGAGAATTATTGATATGAAAGCACAATGAAATTCCAGCACTCACGATTTTGGTAGCTAAAATCTTCGTCTTTTATTCAGGCAGTAAACATATAAACAGGACATCCACCCACAAGTGCAGCAACCTTGACGCGTTTCGAACAGTAGTTCTTAGTCGTAATAATGAGCAGTGTCTCCTCTGGCACCTTTATACCAGTCTGTACTAAAATGTAATTGCTTTTCCCCTCCACCTGAGGGGTGGGGGAGTGTAGGAGGCAGGGAACACTTTAACCTCTTGTTTTCCAGGTGAGGCACTGCTCATATGTTTCACAATAGAAAATTCATGCATCTATACAAAGTCACTGATTATTACAAAAATTTGTGTTGAAAAATAACCATTGAATAAAAACAGTGAACATATTAAAATTGTCAAAGAATGTCAATTGTCAGGATAGCATCAGAACACCATATTGGTTATATATAGCCAACTTATTTGTATGGATCCACATATATTAGTGCTGTGTTGCTAATTCTGGCATGGATCCCTTTTCTCTATTACTGCTCTTGATTGAATTGAAAAAATGCATGCATACATAGCTATGATGAAAGGAAATGTGAAAAAACAGGAAAGTCATGAGTTAGTAGAAATACATAAGTTCATTTTTCTTATTGAGGCCATTTGGATGTCTGGTATTCAACTTAAAAATCCAAAAAGCCTCTCTGAGTCTCACTAAACGTTTAAAATCTCCTCCTCTGTTAGGTAATTTCACCTGTTCAATTGCAAAGGCTTTGAAATTGCGCACCTGGCTTTCGTGTTTACTAATAAAATGTTTAGCCGCATTGGATGTGTTCACACTATGCGGATTTTTTATGTAGTTGAGGTGCTCCAGAATTCGGACCTTAAATTTTCTAGTGGTACATCCCACATATAACATGTCACAGGCTATACATTTTATGATATATACCACCCCCATAGAATTACAATTAATATAAGATTTGATTGGATATATGTGTGAATTATTCGCATCGTGAAAAGTTTTGGTATTTACTGCGTATGTACAAGTGCGGCAGCGCAAACTTCCGCATTTAGTGAAACCCTTGTATATAAGCCAGGGATCCCGTTTATATTTGTTTCGATGTATATACATGGAGGGTGATAAATCATTCCCTATAGTTCTTGGTCCGTCTTGACACAATTCTACAACCTTGTTTTAGCGCACAGTGCAATATTTCGTCATCATGAAGAATAGGTAAATATTTTTTAATAATTTGTTGAATTTTTTCAAATTGTTTACTGTACGTCAAAACAAGTGTAGGTAAATTATCTTTTTCGTTTTTATTTACATTTATATCTGAACTCTCACTTTTTGATATCTGTTTAGAGATATTTTTATTTTTAGGAGTTGAAAAGAGTAAAGCTTCTCTATTTTTCTTTTTAGTTATAGCCAGGCCTCTGGATATCATCCAGTTTGGATATGCTCTTTGTTTTAATCTATTTATAATAGTTTGAGCCTCTATTTCAAAAGCCGCTGCGGTACTGCAGTTTCTGTAGGCACGTGTGAATTCTCCCACAGGAATTGATTTTATTGTGTGTAGGGGGTGATGGCTATTTGCCCGTAGTAATGTATTTCCTGTTATTTCCTTGCGGTAGGTTTTAGTTTGTATAATCTGGTTCAGTTTTCCTGTAAGTGTTAGATCAAGAAAATTGATACTTTGCGGATGTTCCGTATATGTAAATTTTAAATTATATGTGTTATTTTCCAGATATTGCATGAAGTGTTGTATGGCAGGTACATCACCACTCCAGATAAGGAGCATATCATCGATGTACCTGCCATACCACACCACATGGTCCGCAAATGGATTTTTAATATTATATACATATGCCTCCTCCCAATAGGACATTGTTAGATTGGCCAGGGAGGGTGAGTACTTCGCACCCATTGATACACCAGATATCTGTACATAGTATATAGAGTTGAATGAAAAATAATTGTGAGACATCAGAAATTGAGTAACCTCCAGAGTATAATCTATAAAATCCTCAGAAAAATTGCTGTATTTGTGCAAATGGAATTCAAGTGCTAGCATCGCCACATGATGTGGTATTGATGGATAAAGCGATACCACATCAATGGACAACCATCTGTAGTTTTCAGCCCAGGTCATGTCATAAAAAGATTGCAGAATTGATGTGGTATCTTTAATATACCCTGGGATTCTTTTGACAAGGGGCTGTAAACTACAGTCTAGCCATTCACCCAGCCTCTCTGTTAGGGATCCAATCCCGCTGACTATGGGGCGTAGAGGGGGAGGAAATTGGCCCTTGTGGACTTTAGGGAGGGCATGCATTATAGGTGTAACTGTAAATTCTACATTTAAATAATTAAATTGTTTTTGGTTAATGTGATTATATTCCAAACCTTTTCGCAAAATCTCAAAAAATTCCCCTTTATATTTGGGTAAAGGGTCAATATCTAACCTTTGATATACTGAGAGATCAGAGAGCAATTTATTCATTTGTTCACAGTACATGTCACAATCCAGGACGACGACGGAGCCTCCCTTATCGGCCATTTTTATAACAATACGTTCATTATCGGCTAGTTCCTTGATTGCTTTTTTATATTTCATAGGCAGGTTGGTATATCCCCCCTCGTCCTGGATGTGACTATGTATTTCTTTTAGCTCCCTCTCTATGATATCTTGAAAGGTGTCCATATTGGTAGTTCTGGACATGATAGGATAGAAATCCGGATTAGTGATTTTAAATTTCTGAGCATCAACACATCTATCATATTCCAGTGATTCCCCTTGAAGATCGGTGAGACATGTTAGGGCCAATTGTTCTTGGAACGATAAATGAAAATATTCATTTTCAATTCTACTTTCCGAACATGTCTGATCGATATTTCGTATGGGCTCATTCATATCCACATCACTGAAATGTCTGGTCACTGTCAGTTGTCTTATAAATCTATTTATATCTAATAAAGTAGAAAATATCATGTCCAGAACTACCAATATGGACACCTTTCAAGATATCATAGAGAGGGAGCTAAAAGAAATACATAGTCACATCCAGGACGAGGGGGGATATACCAACCTGCCTATGAAATATAAAAAAGCAATCAAGGAACTAGCCGATAATGAACGTATTGTTATAAAAATGGCCGATAAGGGAGGCTCCGTCGTCGTCCTGGATTGTGACATGTACTGTGAACAAATGAATAAATTGCTCTCTGATCTCTCAGTATATCAAAGGTTAGATATTGACCCTTTACCCAAATATAAAGGGGAATTTTTTGAGATTTTGCGAAAAGGTTTGGAATATAATCACATTAACCAAAAACAATTTAATTATTTAAATGTAGAATTTACAGTTACACCTATAATGCATGCCCTCCCTAAAGTCCACAAGGGCCAATTTCCTCCCCCTCTACGCCCCATAGTCAGCGGGATTGGATCCCTAACAGAGAGGCTGGGTGAATGGCTAGACTGTAGTTTACAGCCCCTTGTCAAAAGAATCCCAGGGTATATTAAAGATACCACATCAATTCTGCAATCTTTTTATGACATGACCTGGGCTGAGAAACTACAGATGGCTGTCCATTGATGTGGTATCGCTTTATCCATCAATACCACATCATGTGGCGATGCTAGCACTTGAATTCCATTTGCACAAATACAGCAATTTTTCTGAGGATTTTATAGATTATACTCTGGAGGTTACTCAATTTCTGATGTCTCACAATTATTTTTCATTCAACTCTATATACTATGTACAGATATCTGGTGTATCAATGGGTGCGAAGTACTCACCCTCCCTGGCCAATCTAACAATGTCCTATTGGGAGGAGGCATATGTATATAATATTAAAAATCCATTTGCGGACCATGTGGTGTGGTATGGCAGGTACATCGATGATATGCTCCTTATCTGGAGTGGTGATGTACCTGCCATACAACACTTCATGCAATATCTGGAAAATAACACATATAATTTAAAATTTACATATACGGAACATCCGCAAAGTATCAATTTTCTTGATCTAACACTTACAGGAAAACTGAACCAGATTATACAAACTAAAACCTACCGCAAGGAAATAACAGGAAATACATTACTACGGGCAAATAGCCATCACCCCCTACACACAATAAAATCAATTCCTGTGGGAGAATTCACACGTGCCTACAGAAACTGCAGTACCGCAGCGGCTTTTGAAATAGAGGCTCAAACTATTATAAATAGATTAAAACAAAGAGCATATCCAAACTGGATGATATCCAGAGGCCTAGCTATAACTAAAAAGAAAAATAGAGAAGCTTTACTCTTTTCAACTCCTAAAAATAAAAATATCTCTAAACAGATATCAAAAAGTGAGAGTTCAGATATAAATGTAAATAAAAACGAAAAAGATAATTTACCTACACTTGTTTTGACGTACAGTAAACAATTTGAAAAAATTCAACAAATTATTAAAAAATATTTACCTATTCTTCATGATGACGAAATATTGCACTGTGCGCTAAAACAAGGTTGTAGAATTGTGTCAAGACGGCCAAGAACTATAGGGAATGATTTATCACCCTCCATGTATATACATCGAAACAAATATAAACGGGATCCCTGGCTTATATACAAGGGTTTCACTAAATGCGGAAGTTTGCGCTGCCGCACTTGTACATACGCAGTAAATACCAAAACTTTTCACGATGCGAATAATTCACACATATATCCAATCAAATCTTATATTAATTGTAATTCTATGGGGGTGGTATATATCATAAAATGTATAGCCTGTGACATGTTATATGTGGGATGTACCACTAGAAAATTTAAGGTCCGAATTCTGGAGCACCTCAACTACATAAAAAATCCGCATAGTGTGAACACATCCAATGCGGCTAAACATTTTATTAGTAAACACGAAAGCCAGGTGCGCAATTTCAAAGCCTTTGCAATTGAACAGGTGAAATTACCTAACAGAGGAGGAGATTTTAAACGTTTAGTGAGACTCAGAGAGGCTTTTTGGATTTTTAAGTTGAATACCAGACATCCAAATGGCCTCAATAAGAAAAATGAACTTATGTATTTCTACTAACTCATGACTTTCCTGTTTTTTCACATTTCCTTTCATCATAGCTATGTATGCATGCATTTTTTCAATTCAATCAAGAGCAGTAATAGAGAAAAGGGATCCATGCCAGAATTAGCAACACAGCACTAATATATGTGGATCCATACAAATAAGTTGGCTATATATAACCAATATGGTGTTCTGATGCTATCCTGACAATTGACATTCTTTGACAATTTTAATATGTTCACTGTTTTTATTCAATGGTTATTTTTCAACACAAATTTTTGTAATAATCAGTGACTTTGTATAGATGCATGAATTTTCTATTGTGAAACATATGAGCAGTGCCTCACCTGGAAAACAAGAGGTTAAAGTGTTCCCTGCCTCCTACACTCCCCCACCCCTCAGGTGGAGGGGAAAAGCAATTACATTTTAGTACAGACTGGTATAAAGGTGCCAGAGGAGACACTGCTCATTATTACGACTAAGAACTACTGTTCGAAACGCGTCAAGGTTGCTGCACTTGTGGGTGGATGTCCTGTTTATATGTTTACTGCCTGAATAAAAGACGAAGATTTTAGCTACCAAAATCGTGAGTGCTGGAATTTCATTGTGCTTTCATATCAAGGATATATGGGCTTGCCGGCCTTTTCCGTGCACGCAGGTGGTGGAATAATTGGGTGAGCTGGACTTTTCTTTGTGCATATTCACAGCAGAGAATTAGTCTGCCTGTCATAGCAGAGAATCAGGCTTCACGTCAGCCAACATTGGAACAGTCCATTGGCATATATTTAGGCCCCGGCACCCAGACAGAGTAGAGGTTCATTCAACTTTGGGTAGCCTCGCAATATAATGGTAAAATGAAAATAAAAATAGGATTGAATGAGGAAGTGCCCTGGAGTCCAATAATATATGTTAAGGGGAGGTAGTTAATGTCTAATCTGCACAAGGGATGGACAGGTCCTGTGGGATCCATGCCTGGTTCATTTTTATGAACGTCAGCTTGTCCACATTGGCTGTAGACAGGCGGCTGCCTTTGTCTGTAATGACGCCCCCTGCCGTGCTGAATACACGTTCAGACAAAACGCTGGCTGCCAGGCAGGCCAGCACCTCCAAGGCTTAAAAGGCTAGCTCTGGCCACGTGGACAATTTAGAGACCCAGAAGTTGAATGGGGCCGAACCATCAGTCAGTACGTGGAGGGGTGTGCACACGTACTGTTCCACCATGTTAGTGAAATGTTGCCTCCTGCTAACACATTGTGTATCAGGTGGTGGTGCAGTTAGCTGTGGCGTGTTGACAAAACTTTTCCACATCTCTGCCATGCTAACCCTGCCCTCAGAGGAGCTGGCCGTGACACAGCTGCCTTGGCGACCTCTTGCTCCTCCTCTGCCTTGGCCTTGGGCTTCCACTTGTTCCCCTGTGACATTTGGGAATGCTCTCAGTAGCGCGTCTACCAACGTGCGCTTGTACTCGCGCATCTTCCTATCATGCTCCAGTGCAGGAAGTACCGTGGATCCAGCAGGGTGGCAATCCAGTAGTCCGCACACGTTAAAATGTGGGCAACTCTGCTGTCGTTGCGCAGGCACTGCAGCATGTAGTCGCTAATGTGTGCCAGGCTGCCCAAAAGTAAGGACAAGCTGTCCTCTGTGGGAGGCGTATCGTCATCGTCCTGCCTTTCTCCCCAGTCTCGCACCAGTGATGGGCCCGAGCTGCGTTGGGTGCCACCCCGCTGTGACCATGCTTCATCCTCATCCTCCTCCACCTCTCCTCATCCTCTTCATCCTCGTCCTCCAGTAGTGGGCCCTGGCTGGCCACATTTGTACCTGGCCTCTGCTGTTGCAAAAAACCTCCCTCTGAGTCACTTCGAAGAGACTGGCCTGAAAGTGCTAAAAATGACCCTTCTTCCTCCTCCTCCTCCTCCTCCTGGGCCACCTCCTCTTCCATCATCGCCCTAAGTGTTTTCTCAAGGAGACATAGAAGTGGTATTGTAACGCTGATAACGGCGTCATCGCCACTGGCCATGTTGGTGGAGTACTCGAAACAGCGCAACAGGGCACAAAGGTCTCGCATAGAGGCCCAGTCATTGGTGGTGAAGTGGTGCTGTTCCGCAGTGCGACTGACCCGTGCGTGCTGCAGCTGAAACTCCACTATGGCCTGCTGCTGCTCGCACAGTCTGTCCAGCATGTGCAAGGTGGAGTTCCACCTGGTGGGCACGTCGCATATGAGGCGGTGAGTGGGAAGGCCGAAGTTATGCTGTAGCGCAGACAGGCGAGCAGCGGCAGGATGTGAACGCCGGAAGCGCGAACAGACGGCCCGCACTTTATGCAGCAGCTCTGACATGTCGGGGTAGTTGTGAATGAACTTCTGCACCACCAAATTCAGCACATGTGCCAGGCAAGGGATGTGCGTCAAACCGGCTAGTCCCAGAGCTGCAACGAGATTTCGCCCATTATCGCACACCACCAGGCCGGGCTTGAGGCTCACCGGCAGCAACCACTCGTCGGTCTGTTGTTCTATACCACGCCACAACTCCTGTGCGGTGTGGGTCCTGTCCCCCAAACATATGAGTTTCAGAATGGCCTGCTGACGTTTACCCCGGGCTGTGCTGAAGTTGGTGGTGAAGGTGTGTGGCTGACTGGATGAGCAGGTGGAAGAAGAGGAGGAGGAAGCCGAGAAGGAGGAGGTGGCAACAGGAGGCAAAGAATGTTGCCCTGCGATCCTTGGCGGCGGAAGGACGTGCGCCAAACAGCTCTCCGCCTGGGGCCCAGCTGCCACTACATTTACCCAGTGTGCAGTTAGGGAGATATAGCGTCCCTGTCCGTGCTTACTGGTCCACATATCTGTGGTTAGGTGGACCTTGCTACAGATGGCGTTGCGCAGTGCACACTTGATTTTATCGGATACTTGGTTGTGCAGGGAAGGCACGGCTCTCTTGGAGAAGTAGTGGCTGCTGGGAACAACATACTGTGGGACAGCAAGCGACATGAGCTGTTTGAAGCTGTCTGTGTCCACCAGCCTAAAGGACAGCATTTCATAGGCCAGTAGTTTAGAAATGCTGGCATTCAGGGCCAGGGATCGAGGGTGGCTAGGTGGGAATTTACGCTTTCTCTCAAATGTTTGTGAGATGGAGAGCTGAACGCTGCCGTGTGACATGGTTGAGATGCTTGGTGACGGAGGTGGTGGTGTTGGTGGTACATCCCCTGTTTGCTGGGTGGCAGGTGCCAATGTTCCTCCAGAGGCGGAGGAAGAGGCCGAGGCGGCAGCAGCAGAAGAGGCCGAGGCGGCAGCAGCAGAAGAGGCCGAGGCGGCAGCAGCAGAAGAGGTAGCAGGGGGAGCCTGAGTGACTTCCTTGTTTTTAAGGTGTTTACTCCACTGCAGTTCATGCTTTGCATGCAGGTGCCTGGTCATGCAGGTTGTGCTAAGGTTCAGAACGTTAATGCCTCGCTTCAGGCTCTGATGGCACAGCGTGCAAACCACTCGGGTCCTGTCGTCAGCACATTGTTTGAAGAAGTGCCATGCCAGGGAACTCCTTGAAGCTGCCTTTGGGGTGCTCGGTCCCAGATGGCGGCGGTCAGTAGCAGGCAGAGTCTCTTGGCGGCGGGTGTTCTGCTTTTGCCCACTGCTCCCTCTTTTGCTACGCTGTTGGCTCAGTCTCACCACTGCCTCTTCCTCCGATCTGTGAAAGTCAGTGGCACGACCTTCATTCCATGTGGGGTCTAGGACCTCATCGTCCCCTGCATTGTCTTCCACCCAGTCTTCCTCCCTGACCTCCTGTTCAGTCTGCACACTGCAGAAAGACGCAGCAGTTGGCACCTGTGTTTCGTCATCATCAGAGACGTGCTGAGGTGATATTCCCATGTCCTCATCATCAGGAAACATAAGTGGTTGTGCGTCAGTGCATTCTTCAAACAGCATAAGAGACTGCTGCATAACTTGAGGCTCAGACAGTTTCCCTGGTATGCATGGGGGTGATGTGACAGACTGATGGGCTTGGTTTTCTGGCGCCATCTGTGCGCTTTCTGCAGAAGACTGGGTGGGAGATAATGTGAACGTGCTGGATCCACTGTCGGCCACCCAATTGACTAATGCCTGTACCTGCTCAGGCCTTACCATCCTTAGAACGGCATTGGGTCCCACCATATATCGCTGTAAATTCTGGCGGCTACTGGGACCTGAGGTAGTTGGTACACTAGGACGTGTGAATGTGGCAGAACGGCCACGTCCTCTCCCAGCACCAGAGGGTCCACTAACACCACCACGACCATGTCCACGTCCGCGTCCCTTACTAGATGTTTTCATCATTGTTATCGTTCACCACAACTACAAAAATATTATTTGGCCCAATGTATTGAATTCAAATTCAGGCCTTTTTTTACAGACACCTAACACTATCTGGCTATCTATTTAGGTACCGTATTACACTAATACAGGCACAGCAGTAACCACAGATTTAGCTGAATATAAATTTGAGGCCTAGTATTTAGGCGCTGGGTGACAGGTATAGGTTTACTGACAGAATTAGACTTGGAAATGCACAGTAGCGTCTGTGTAAAGTTATTCAGAATGACCCTATGTGCACCTTGAATCTTATATACCTTTTTAGGGATAGATTTCAAATAACTCTGATACAGTAGAAACCACTAAATTAGGAAATTGCTAAATTGGGAATTGTATTTCAACCCAGAACAAAAAATGTGCTTTGACGGACACTAAATAAATTTACCAGCCACAACAGTACAGCAGTAACAACAGATTTAGCTGGATATAAATTTGAGGCCTAGTATTTAGGCGCTGGGTGACAGGTATAGGTTTACTGACAGAATTCGACTTGGAAATGCACAGTAGCGTGTGTGTGAAGTTATTCAGAATGACCCTATGTGCACCTTGAATCTGATATACCCTTTTAGGGATAGATTTCAAATAGCTCTGATACAGCAGAAACCACTAAATTAGGAAATTGCTAAATTGGGAATTGTATTTCAACCCAGAACAAAAACTGTGCTTTGACGGACACTAAATAAATTGACCAGCTACAACAGTACAGCAGTAACGACAGATTTAGCTGGATATAAATTTGAGGCCTAGTATTTAGGCGCTGGGTGACAGGTATAGGTTTACTGACAGAATTAGACTTGGAAATGCACAGTAGCGTGTGTGTGAAGTTATTCAGAATGACCCTATGTGCACCTTGAATCTGATATACCCTTTTAGGGATAAATTTAAAGTAGGCCTGATACAGTAGAAACCACTAAATTAGGAAATTGCTAAATTGGGAATTGTATTTCAACCCAGAACAAAAAATGTGCTTTGACGGACACTAAATAACTTGACCAGCCACAACAGTACAGCAGTAATGACAGATTTAGCTGGATATAAATTTAAGGCCTAGTATTTAGGCGCTGGGTGACAGGTATAGGTTTACTGACAGAATTCGACTTGGAAATGCACAGTAGCGTGTGTGTGAAGTTATTCAGAATGACCCTATGTGCACCTTGAATCTTATATACCCTTTTAGTGATAGATTTAAAATAGCTCTGATACAGCAGAAACCACTAAAATAGGAAATTGCTAAATTGGGAATTGTATTTCAACCCAGAACAAAAACTGTGCTTTGACGGACACTAAATAAATTGACCAGCCACAACAGTACAGCGGTAACGACAGATTTAGCTGGATATAAATTTGAGGCCTAGTATTTAGGCGCTTCGTGACAGGTATACTGTAGGTTTACTGACAGAATTAGACTTGGAAATGCACAGTAGCGTGTGTGTGAAGTTATTCAGAATGACCCTATGTGCACCTTGAATCTGATATACCCTTTTAGGGATAGATTTAAAATAGCTCTGATACAGCAGAAACCACTAAATTAGGAAATTGGGAATTGTATTTCAACCCAGAACAAAAACTGTGCTTTGACGGACACTAAATAACTTGACCAGCCACACCAGTAACGACAGATTTAGCTGGATATAAACTTGAGGCCTAGTATTTAGGCGCTGGGTGACAGGTATACGTTTACTGACAGAATTAGACTGGGATATGGCCAAAAAATAACCACACTATTGATGGTTAAATGCACTTGGTGTGACAGCTTGACCAACCACACTACTGAGGGTTAAATGCACTTGGTGACAGGCGCAGCTTGCCCCTGATGTAGTATATGGCCAAAAAATAAACAAACTATTGCTGGTTAAATGCAATTGGTGTGACAGCTTCACCCTGATATAGGATTTAGCCATAAAACAACCACACCATTGAGGGTTAAATGCACTTGGTGACAGCTTGCCCCTGATGTAGTATATGGCCAAAAAATAAACAGACTATTGCTGGTTAAATGCACTTGGTGTGACAGCTTCACCCTGATGTAGGATTTAGTCAAAAACCAACCACACCATTGAGGGTTAAATGCACTTGGTGACAGGCTTAGCTTGCCCCTGATGTAGTATATGGCCAAAAAATAAACAGACTATTGCTGGTTAAATGCACTTGGTTTGACAGCTTCACCCTGATGTAGGATTTAGCCAAAAAACAACCACACCATTGAGGGTTAAATGCACTTGGTGGCAGCTTGTGCTGGCACACCACAAGACACAAAATGGCTGCCGATCACCCCAGAAAAAAGTGACTGAAAAACGCTCTGGGCAGCCTAAAAACAGTGAGCAATTCAATAGCAGCAGTTCAATCATCCACAGCTGCAGATCGATTTCTGAATGAAGTCCTTTGGAGGAGTTAATCACTGCCTAATCTCGCCCTAACGTCGCGGCTGCAACCTCTCCCTATGCTGATCAGAGCAGAGTGACGTGCGGCGCTACGTGACTCCAGCTTAAATAGAGGCTGGGTCACATGGTGCTCTGGCCAATCACAGCCATGCCAATAGTAGGCATGGCTGTGACGGCCTCTTGGGGCAAGTAGTATGACGCTTGTTGATTGGCTGCTTTGCAGCCTTTCAAAAAGCGCCAAGAAAGCGACAAACACTGAACCCGAACCCAGACTTTTACGAAAATGTCCGGGTTCGGGTCCGGGTCACGGACACCCCAAAATTCGGTACGAACCCGAACTATACAGTTCGGGTTCGCTCATCCCTACTCACTACACATTATAGACATACATACACATTTACAACCAACTTAATGGTGCCTTGCTGGTATAGACAAAAAATTCTGCTCTGTACGTGAAGACGCGAACAATCTTACCAGACCCTTTGTAGGTAATGGGAAAGGTCCTTAGAAGCAGGAAACAGGAGACACTCGGTGCATGCCGTGCGGGAGTAGGAGCATTCACTGTAGGGTCGAGTAGATGGAGCAATGGAACTAATCCTGTATAACCCTACCAAGATGAAGAGGGCTATTGTGCATCTGCCTATCTACACGGAACAGTCGCCTTTTAAAAGGCGACCCCATCCGGTAGCCTGTCCCTGTATTGGACCTAACCCTAAAACTACAGACGATTTGCCAGTGAAAAAAAGAGATGAAAATGCTTCCAATGGTCTCCCGATGTGGCACGTTTCTGTCCGTGACTCTTCAGGGGAAAGACTGCAGGAAGGTGAAGGATAGATAGCCACAGGTATCTGACCTGAGGCTGAGTAAACACTGGGGAAGGGGACAAGCTCAAAAGCTTGTGCTTGTGGGCGGGATCGCGGCAAGAGATGGGCGGTACTTAAGATTACTCAGCCAATGTTTAATGGTCTGATGATCACATGGGACGCACAGTGTATGCGTCTCCGTGGTAACACAGGAAATAGTAAAGCCTTAAGTCGGCTAGTGGCATTTGGCGCAGGGAACAAGGGTAGACAGGTGATCAATGATGCAGATAATGTTAAAGATGTCACTAACTGGGTGACATGAGGTGAGAGATTCACAACTGTGCCCTGATTACACAGGTGCCGTGCAACCAGGGAACAGCATATGGTCATGTGAGGCGCACTTAGAATGAGGTGGATGCCTGTGTATGCGCATTATAACCAATTAAGCATATTAGGTGATGTGCATCTCTGTAATGAGAAGGGGTGTGGTCTAATGACATCAACACCCTATATCAGTTGTGCATAATTATTAGGCAACTTCCTTTCCTTTGGCAAAATGGGTCAAAAGAAGGACTTGACAGGCTCAGAAAAGTCAAAAATAGTGAGATATCTTGCAGAGGGATGCAGCACTCTTAAAATTGCAAAGCTTCTGAAGCGTGATCATCGAACAATCAAGCGTTTCATTCAAAATAGTCAACAGGGTCGCAAGAAGCGTGTGGAAAAACCAAGGCGCAAAATAACTGCCCATGAACTGAGAAAAGTCAAGCGTGCAGCTGCCAAGATGCCACTTGCCACCAGTTTGGCCATATTTTAGAGCTGCAACATCACTGGAGTGCCCAAAAGCACAAGGTGTGAAATACTCAGAGACATGGCCGAGGTAAGAAAGGCTGAAAGACGACCACCACTGAACAAGACACACAAGCTGAAACGTCAAGACTGGGCCAAGAAATATCTCAAGACTGATTTTTCTAAGGTTTTATGGACTGATGAAATGAGAGTGAGTCTTGATGGGCCAGATGGCTGGATTGGTAAAGGGCAGAGAGCTCCAGTCCGACTCAGATGCCAGCAAGGTGGAGGTGGAGTACTGGTTTGGGCTGGTATCATCAAAGATGAGCTTGTGGGGCCTTTTTGGGTTGAGGATGGAGTCAAGCTCAACTCCCAGTCCTACTGCCAGTTTCTGGAAGACACCTTCTTCAAGCAGTGGTACAGGAAGAAGTCTGCAAGGTAAGAAAAACATGATTTTCATGCAGGACAATGCTCCATCACACGCGTCCAAGTACTCCACAACGTGGCTGGCAAGAAAGGGTATAAAAGAAGAAAATCTAATGACATGGCCTCCTTGTTCACCTGATCTGAACCCCATTGAGAACCTGTGGTCCATCATCAAATGTGAGATTTACAAGGAGGGAAAACAGTACACCTCTCTGAACAGTGTCTGGGAGGCTGTGGTTGCTGCTGCATGCAATGTTGATGGTGAACAGATCAAAACACTGACAGAATCCATGGATGGCAGGCTTTTGAGTGTCCTTGCAAAGAAAGGTGGCTATATTGTTCACTGATTTGTTTTTGTTTTGTTTTTGAATGTCAGAAATGTATATTTGTGAATGTTGAGATGTTATATTGGTTTCACTGGTAAAAATAAATAATTGAAATGGGTATATATTTGTTTTTTGTTAAGTTGCCTAATAATTATGTACACTAATAGTCACCTGCACACACAGATATCCCTCTAAAATAGCTAAAACTAAAAACAAACTAAAAACTACTTCCAAAAATATTCAGCTTTGATATTAATGAGTTTTTTGGGTTCATTGAGAACATTGTTGTTGTTCAATAATAAAATTAATCCTCAAAAATACAACTTGCCTAATAATTCTGCACTCCCTGTATAATACAGTAGGCAGAAATATTTTGCCGGCCTTCCCTTCATCCTTACATGCTATTGTGGATGAGAATAATATCCTACCAGGTTTGCAGCATGTTTTTTAACAGTAGAAAGGTCTTTTTTGTTTCTGCATATTTAACCCGTTCTACCCTTGGCCACTTTTCACCTTCCTGCCCAGGCTATTTATTTCTTTTTTGCAAACCTGACATGTGTCACTTTATGTGCTAATAACTGTCATTTCTCGTGTACTTAATGACAGTGTTAAATTTTAGTCAATATATTTAACCTTTATTTATAAAAAAAAAAACAAATTAAAAAAAAAAACAAATAGAAAAATTAGCAATTTTCTAAATTCCAAGTGATGCTTCATAAAATATTTATTTTTTAACGTTCCAAAGACAATTTCCAAAAACCCTTTTTTGTTTTTTGAACCAGTTCAGCTATGAAGTCACTTTGTGGGCCTTACATAGTAGAAACCACCAATAAATGACCCTATTTTACAAACTGTACCCCTCAAGTTAATAAAAACTGATTTTCCAAACTTTTTTTTACCTTTTTAGGTATTACACCAGAATTAAAGGAATATGGAGATTATTTTTATTTATTTAAGTTTTGCGCCAGATTTTCCATATTAATCTTTTTTCTGTAACACATCAAGGGTTAACAGCCAAACAAAACTCAATATATATTACCCTGATTCTGCAGTTTACATAAACACCACATATATGGTGTTAAACTGGTGTAAGGG
Source organism: Bufo gargarizans (assembly GCF_014858855.1). Lineage (NCBI taxonomy): Eukaryota > Metazoa > Chordata > Amphibia > Anura > Bufonidae > Bufo > Bufo gargarizans. The sequence goes on from NC_058080.1 coordinate 116,528,116, forward strand.
CACACGGCAGGGCACAGAAGAAAATGAGTGCCATATGGTTTTTGGAAGTCAGATTTTGCTGGACTGGTTTTTAGACACCATGTCCCATTTGAAGCCCCCCTGATGCACCCTACAGTATAAACTCCCAAAAAGTGACCCCATTTTGGAAATTATGGGTTAAGTTGATAGTTTTATTAGCATTATTTTGGGGTACATATGATTTTTGATCGCTCTATACTGCGTATTTTGTGAGGCAAGGTAACCAGCAAATAGCTGTTCTGGCACAGTTTTCCTTTTTTTATTTTTACATTACAATGTTCATCTGACAGGTTAGATCATGGGCTATTTTTATAGAGCAGGATGTTACGGACGCGACGGTATCAAATATGTCTACCTTGCTTGTTTCAGTTCAACATAATAAAACATTTTTTAAATTTTTTTATATGTATCCATTTTCTGATGGCCATAGTTTTTTATTTTTTTTGCCGATAGTCTTGTGCAGGGGTTCATTTTTTGCAGAAAGAGTTAACGTTTTTATTAGTACCATTCTTGGGTATATATGATTTTTTTCATCATTCAATATTACACTTTATAGGGCAAGGTGACCAAAAATTGTTTTTTTTGGCACAATTTTAATTTTTTATTCATTTTTTTAAAACGTTCACCTGTGGGGGGAGGTCACTTGAAATTTTTATAGAGCAGTTCATCATGGACGTTTTGAAACCTAACATGTCTACTTTTTTTATTTATGTTTTACACAATAAAAGTTTTAGTGTCTCCATACTTTTTTATTTTTTGCGTGATTGTCTCTGTGAGGTCTCATTTTTGCAGGATGAGGTGACTGTTTAATTGGTACTGTTTTGGGCTGCACATGACTTTTTAATCGCTTGGCATTACACTTTTTTGGATGTAAGGTGACAAAAAATGGCTTTTTTGGCACAGTTTTTATTTTATTTCTTGTATGGTGTTCACCTGAGGGGTTATGTCATGTGATATTTTATAGAGCAGGTCGTTATGGATGTGGCAATACCTAATATGTCACTTTTAAACAATAAAAGCATTTTTGAAACAAATAAAATCATGTTTGTCTCCATTTTCTGAGAGCCATATTTTTTGGGTGATTGTCCTATCTAGGGGCTTATTATTTGTGGGATGAGGTGACTTTGGTACTATTTTGGGGAGCATACAACATTTTGATCTCTTGGTGTTACACTTTTTGTGATGTAAGGTGACAAATAAATGGCTTTGGTGGTGTTTATCTGTCGGGTAGATTATGTAATATATTTATAAAGCCAGTTAATATGGATGCTGCGATATATAATATGTGCATTTTTTTTCTATGTTTTCTTATAAAATCAGAGGAAAGAGGTGTTTTTTTTTTACTTGAAACTTTATTTTTTATTATTAAAAACATTTTTTTTACATGTATTAAATTTAGTTTTAACTTAATTTCTTATCCCCTCTGCAATGCATTACAATATACCTGTGTGTAATACACTAACAGTTGCCTAGGAAACTCAGCCTGGGACTGGATCTCCTAGGCTTCCATAGAAGGAAGGTCCCAATATCTCTGCAAGGCATCGGGCTGCCTTGTCACCCATCGGGACCTGATAGAGATAGTAGTGCCCGCCTGATCAACATTACGTAATAGTACGTCAAATTGCGGGATATCACTTTGCGCTATGACGTACTAATATGTCATTGGTCAGGAAGGGGTTAAACGAATGTAAGACAGAAGGCAGAAATCTTACCAATGCCAGTACTGCATAATTTCCATAGTAAACTGTCAATAGCAATGTTCACTATGTTTGTAGAAGGGGAAGGACATTTAATTGCACCGCTGTCTATAAATTACAGACAACTCTCTTGCCATTTTGGTATAACTGTTTCATACTTTGTGTGACTATGTACCAAACCTGTGACTTTTCATTTAGGAAAAGCTTCAGTTAACATTAGACATCATAAGAAAATAGACACAGACCTTGTTCTTCCATAGCCAGAACGTGGGTAGTAGTAGCACCAGCTATCCAGAAGTAGTAGTAGTAGTAGTAGTAGTAGTAGTAGTAGTAGTAGTAGTAGTAGTAGCAGATCACAGTTCTCCCTGTCTTCAGAAACGTGAAACATTATCATTGAGAATAAATAGGATAAGAATGTGGACTGGATGACTCACTCCTTCTCTCAGTCACAGGAGGAGGATGTGGAGGTTGTGTCTGAGTCTGACACTGTGCTTTGGAGCCAGGGGTCACAGCATCCCGCATGTTCCTCCTCCTTGCAGCCACAGAGAAGCTTTTCAGTGGAGTCATCTCTGTCTTTACCACACACTCCTAGTAAGCCACATTATTTTTCCTAAGAACCCCCACCATGTGCCAATTTATTAGCATGTAGTCTGATAAAAAATGGATGCTGTTTTTCTGTGAGGTGAAATCATGGAATTCATATACAATGCCTGTCCCCCCCCCCCCTGTCCCCCCCAAAAAAAATGCCTTTAGCTTTGATTACGGCATGCATTTGCTGTGGCATTGTTTCCATAAGCTTCTGCAATGTCACAAGATTTATTTCCATCCAGTGTAGTATTAATTTTTCACCAAGATCTTGCATTGATGATGGTAGAGTCTGACTGCTGCGCAAAGCCTTCTCCAGCAGATCCTAAAGATTCTCAATGGGGTTAAGATCTGGACTCTGTGATGGCCAATCCATGTGTGAAAATGATATTTTGTGCTCCCTAAACCACTCTTTCACAATTTGAGCCCGATGAATCCACAACCAGGGAAGAAAAAATCCATTGATGGAATAACCTGGTCATTCAGTATGTTGAGGTAGTCAGTAGTGATGAGCGAGCACCAAAGTGTTCGTTCCGAACACATCGCAATATTTGTGCGCTCGGCTGAGCACCCGAGTATAATGGAAGTCAATGGGAGACAACCAGGCACCCCCTGCTTGGATGAGTAGAGGGTGCCTGGACCATAGGAAAAGGTCTGAAAGTGATGGAAACACGGAAACACGGAACAGGAACAGCATGGGGACACCAATTTTGCTGCTGGGAACCATGTTGTCCAAGTTGTATGCCACTTTAACAAACTGAGAAAAAAAGGGACAAAACCCCGCCCCTAAAAAAAAAATCCTTTTTAGAGGAAAAATTGTTAGGAAACATTCTTTCCTGTAGATTCAATTGTATATACAGTGTAAGTGCTGCCAAAAATTACAAGGAAGAAGAGATACAGCCTGTATATCACATAAAGGAGAGCCTTATTCACATGGTGCTAGAATTGTTTTTTGACCCTCAAAAACATTAGGAGCAAGGGCCTGCTGATCTGACCACCTAAGAAGTTAAATGACCCAGTCAGCACAGGCTACCAAGAAAGAATTACCAATTTGTAATCGCAATGTTCCTTTGGGTTCCGGCAGAGTTAGCGCAGTGAATGCAGTCAGCATTTGTTGCCTCTTTACATTATGGAACTGTACCACAATTACAAGATGCTATCTGACTATCTTGGAATTCTATTGTCTACACCAAAGAAAGATCTAGGGAAAGTGGCACATACAATCAAAAAAAGGAATACAATTGTTATTCCTCCAGGCCCCAAATGCGAAAGGGTCTAATATCTCCTGAAAAGACATCTGCAAAGGAGACAGGAGAAAATCCAGTCAAGCCTTTTTTTTTTTAAACATTGAAATATTTACCCTTGTGCCACTGTATAAAACACATGCGTGAAAGATTCACCACTGAAGGAAACTAAATTATGTTTCCTCCCAAGTCTGAAACATAGAAATTAATATACCATATTGGCTCACCCCCCAAAAAATTGTAGGTGAGGGCCTGCAGGTCAGCTGATCCTCCATGAAGAGAGACATGAGGATATCTTATGCACTGATCCCCAAACCTTTAAGCCTCCAAAGTCAGAAGAAGATGATGGGGGGAATGGCAATTAGTGTTTCACTTGGCGGATGATAGGGATGAGACACAATTGTCAATAAGTAGGGTCTTGTTAGATCAACACAAGTCAGGAGGATGACCAGAGTGAGGAAGTGGATTTGGAGATGGGGGACTTCTGACATCACTGACCCAACCTGGGAAGGTGGAAAGCCAAGCGAGGACAGCAGGACAGGGGGAGGGATCCACAGCACCGCAACAGGCTGTAAGAGGCTGTGTGGTGGCAAAAGGGAGAAGGTGGGCCACAATAAACAGGCCTGCAACTGTTCCCCCTTGTGCAAATCTCCCTTGACAAAGGGTAGGTGTTCCGCAGTCTGGGGCATTATTGAGGAAGGTGGGGAATTTGCTAACTGTAACTGTGCTATACCAAAATAAGAACTCAACATTTCATAAATAACAATAACCATAACATATTTTACATCCTATTAATAAACAAACTAAAAACATAACAATAAACACTCAAACACGGGAACATAATGAGGGAAGTCTGTACACTGTACAGGCAAATGAGTAGGGGTGGGAACAGTAGCAACCTCAACCCCACCAGCATGATCCGCCACATCTCATCACAGCACTCTAATCGGTGGGCCGTACCCCTGGGTCCACAATCAGTGTCTGTGGGTCACACCACTGTCTCCTCTTCCTACCCTGTGTTACGTGCTGGCCAATCCTCTATCTTAGACGCAGCCCTGGATGACTCCTGCCCTGCAGCTGGGCCTTCGCAAGCACCATCTGCTAGCACACCCCTTTCTGTGTCCAAGCACAGCGTACAGATGTCCCCAGATGTAAGCGCCAATACTCCGCCACCCACCCACAGGCTATAGCACTAAATGCGCACCTTTCAAAATTTGCAGGCATGGAAATGTTACCATCTAGGCCTGTGGATACTGAGGCTTTCCTCAGCCTCATGGCGGTGGCCATCCTTCGTTACTCAGTCCCCAGCCGTCGCTATTTTTCATGGTGTGCCGTCCCCGCATTACACCAGCAATTGTGTGTGTTTCCCGTAACATCACCCGTGCCCTGACCAACGCAGTTATTGGGAAAGTCCACTTAACTTAACGCTACATTTCCATTACGGCACACTGGGTGAACCTTGTGTGGGCCGTTAGCGAGTCGGACCCTTGAATGGCACAGGTGCGACGGACACCAAGGATTGAAAGGGCACTATTTCCATCAGGATTTTTGCCACCACCTACATTAGTGGCAGCAACCCCCCTTTCTTTTCCTCCACCTCTACCTCCTCCTCCTCCACTGCAAACTCTGAATTCTCATGTGGAAGCGGCAACAGGCCTCGCTGAAATTAATTTGCTTGAGCGACAAAAAGCACACCGCCGCAGAGCTGGGGCACGGTATAAGGGACCAGGTTTGCTATGTCTGATAATGGCCATAAGTTGTTGGCAGCTTTGTAGCTCGGCAAGCTCACACACATGGCAATCATATAGCATATATGTACCATGCACAACAAACATCCCAAACTTATACGCTAATATAACTAAAAACCTAACAAACAAGAGTGGAGTTAAACCAATGGCATGAACTTTTTAAGAACACATAAATAACCAAATAACCATAACATATTTTATTTTACAGTCTAGTCTGAAAATCAAACTCAAACAATAACAATAAAAACATGAAACCCTGGAACATAAAAGGCCCAGCCCTCAGCGAATCAGGGCCATCACAGGGGCAGAAAACAACCTCTGCCAAGTGAAGAAGGTAAAATTGTACATGGGGCAAATGCTGATATGGCATGTGGATCCCACCTTAATGTCCGGGATCTGGCCATTCCATGACTAGGCAACGTGTTCTCAATTTTCTCCAAACCTCCCCCATTTTGACTGAGCTACTGGTGAAGGTGTGCTGTGTGTGGGCCCATTTCCAAAAGTCATTTACAGCTGCCGTCGGTTTGGCAATGCTGCTGCAGCGCTTGCATTTGCCAGCTAACAGACTATTGTGCAACGTGAGCACGCACTGGAACTCTACGTTCTACATGTGGTCCAGGCTTTGTGAGCAGCAGATGGCAGTAGTGGAATACCAGCTGCAACATGCTCTTGAATGTCTGACCTCTGTTTTACGCAACTTTTCGGGATATACACCGATGGCGAGTGGCGATGCCACCATTATCAGCTGAACCGTATCACTTCTGTGTCTAGTAAAACGCTGGCTGCTAACGATGAAGGTGAACACCTCACATGTGGAGTTATATGGTTCAATCTTTCTTTTCTGGTCCTTCTCCTCCTCCATCATATCAACATGCTTTTTAGGCTGCCCTCGCTCATAATGTTTTATAGGGTCAGCGAAACCATTGGACAGGTTCCAGGGGCGACACTCAGAGCCATCTCTGTGGGCACCCTTAGTCTTGAAAAATTGTACCAATATGCCTTACAGTTTTCCTGCCATTCATCAGTGTCGGGTACGCCATGAATGGCACAGGCAGCACATTGACTGTAATCTGCAGAAATTGAGGAGTATCACCGGTGCCGATCAAGGGCTGTTAGTCCAAGTAATAAAATATTGAGGCACTCAGTTTTGCAATTCAAATATATTTTTTATTTTATTTTTCTGCATCATCTATTTGCCCGTGGTATATTTAGAAATGACAGACTATTTCTGACCGGGACGTTTCGATCACGGTGGACCTTCCTCAGCGGTCATGTTATCTGGAATAGTATTGAATACATATTTTCAGTAGGTCTTTTATAGATGTCAGAGCATGAAGTTAAGTACATAATAATATAACATAACAATAAATAGTTTACAAGCAAAGTATGATATAGTTGTAGCAGCAGAGTAGATAGGAGTCCAGAGGTTGGTAGATACATATAAATATAAATACATGGAGAAATTCATATACTCATAGTAGTAGAATGATGGTTTGTGGAGCATGATTTGGATATACATAACGAAATACCGTGAAGGGCGAACGATAAAGGGGAAAAAAAGAAGAAAATGTGGTGGTGGATACAGTAGACATGATTCTGTGGGGAATTGATATGAAACATGATTGTACAAAATGTGGTAATATCGTCTATATGTCAATTGCAGCCAAATATATCTCATCTGTGTCAGGTGTGGCAATACTAGTAGAGATTGTTTATTTTGCATAGATCTAATTGCTTGCTCAAAATCCATAAATGCTTGTTCAATTTGCATAGACGGTTGACCACGTGATCATAGTATTAATATCCAATATGACAAAGCATGTTGAGAGGATGTACTGGAAAAACACGGTATAAATCCCACATGGGATGTCATATAAGCATATAAAGATACACAGGTATGGAGTCAAAGATGACATAATGGCAACATGATAGGTCAGTGTAGCTTGAAAACGGAACTTCATATGTACTACCTGTGGAAAGAAGAAATAGAGAAAACACCAGGCCAAGTATACAAATGCTGCTGTCTATAAAAAAAAATATTTATCCTTGACATTGCAGAGCGTGAAAACATTTCCTCTGTCATTTAGATAAATAATAGTGTACCAGAATGAAAGATAACCTGTTAACCACTTACCATCTGGGCCATTTGCCCCCTTACTGACCAGGCCTAATTTTGCAAATCTGACATATCTCACTTTATGTGGTAATAACTTTGGAACGCCTTTACTTATCCAAGTCATTCAGAGATTGTTTTCTCGTGACATATTGCACTTCATGATAGTCATAAATTTGGTAGGACCGGCGGAATTTTTAATTAGCCCAAGAACCAATAAGCGATCTTCAGCTCCCTCAAAGTGAGGAGATCGCCCCCCAGCCCACCGTGTCTTTTTCTGTCCTTCGGACAGGTGGACTGGTGTGAGGCTTCCCTTTTGGGGAGCTGAAGTGTGCAGTGGAGGGGAGCTCTCTCTTTCTAAAGAGATTGCCCCTCTGCCTCTTTCTTTTCTCTTATTGCGGCGCTATATTTTAAAGCGCACGCTTATTTTTTTCTTCCTCCGCGCTGGTTTCAGAGACGCAGCTGTGCCGCGTCTGTTCTCGCCGCGCTAGTGTCGGCGCCCTGGGCGCCGCCATCTTCCGGAAGTCACGCGCATGTGCGCAACGTCACTTCCGGTTTCTCTATTTCTCCGGCGGCGCAGGATTTTTCTCCTCACCGCACGGTCTGTTTTCTTCCAGGGGACATCTTGCACAGTCTAGGATTGTTAGAGATGTGTGTGTGAAGGTCTGAGCTTATAATAAGGCTCCATTAGAGGGTTAGAATTCTGGGCGTAGTTCTCAATGGCAGTGCCACCCAGGGGGCGGAGCTTTCCCTTCTTAAACTCCCAGAGCCTGTCATTCAGTCTCTGGTTGCGTTGCTTTGATAAGCTAGCTCCAGAGTCCCCTGCGCTTGGCATATTTTCATTGCTATTGTGTATTTTTCCAGCTCTATTTTCTTCAAGTGCTGGTGGGCGTCCCACATGGTCTCTTTGCACCTTTGTGTGTTTTTTTGTTGGAGTTATAACCTATATTTTTCTGTTACAGTGATGGCTTCCCCTAGGGATTCGGATCAGCAGCGGAAGTCTGGGGGCAAGAGAAAGCACTTGGCCTGTTACGACTGTAACACACCCTTGGACGACAACTGCCCTTACTCTAGGTGTGAAAGTTGTCGCACACAAACAGCCACGGAGCCCACGATGCAGGAGATGTTCCAGTGGACCAAGACCTATGTGGACGATTCCATAAAGGGAGTAGTGCGCCTACTTAACGAGAGGCTACCAGGACCCTCCCAGGCTCCTATGGAAGTGGCTGCACCAGTCGAGAGACCCACCCCCTGTTCGGTGGGGTCATCTTCTGAGGAAGAAGAACTAACTTCTTGTTTCTTTCCACCAGAGAAAACACAGAAGTTGCTGAAGTCCATCAGGTCGGGGGACCATGATGTTGACATGGGGGAGTCCTCCGATCCCGCCGGCCGGACACAGCGTGTCTTTAGGGCGGATGAGACCCTTCTTTCTGTGATGCGCACAGAGTGGAGAAAGCCTGAAAAAGGTCCAGTCCTCACCAGGAAATTTAAACTTATGTTTCCGATGGCTAAACCCTTGGTGGAATCGTGGGGTTCCATTCCCAAGGTGGACATGGCGATAGCCAAGTTGTCCAGGCGCACTCTGGTCCCAGCAGACGATGGGTCTAGTCTGCAGGACCCTCTAGATCGGAGGGCAGAGTGCACCCTGAGAAGGGGTTACACGGCAGCCGCTGCCTCCGACTTGACATCCATTGCGGCCACTGAAGTTGCCTCCTTCCTACGCTCCATGCTGAACCAGATTCAGACAGACGTTGACCAGAGCGTTTCCCGGGATGACATCTTGACCGCATTCAAATCAGTCAATCTGGCCATGGATTTTCTGTGCGATACCGCTCAGAAGCAGTTAAAGCTGGCAGCCAAAACAATGGCCCTGGTCTCAGCCGCCCGTAGACCACTATGGCTGAAACCATGGAATGCGGACAACGCGTCAAAGTTTAATTTATGTGGGCTCCCCTTCGAGCCGGACAGGCTGTTTGGATCCGAGTTGGATAAGATTATGGAGGGACTCTCCAACAAGAAAGGGAAGAGTCTTCCCCAGCAGCCCTTTCGGGGACGCACCAGGCAAGATCGCGGAGGCCGTTCAGGGCAGCAGGCTAGGTGTAGAGATTGGGGTGGGCGGTCTCGTAGATCCTCGAGACGCTCCCGCAAACCCACCAGGGAGGCGAAACCCTCCTGACTATGGGCCTCCCAGAGGCTCTTGGTTAAACCCTGCTGCCCCTGCCGTGACTCCTCTAGATTTTCCTGTACCCCTCCCCCAGATTCCCGTGGGGGGCCGTCTCTCCCACTTCAAACATATTTGGGCCCAGTAGATTGTAGACCCCTGGGTTCAGGGTATAGTTTCTGCCGGTTACTGGGTAGATCTCATCTCTCTCCCCCCAGAGAGATTCATCGTCACGCGAAATTTCGGGCCTGCCAAACAGAAGATCCTAGAGTCCTACATACAGGACTATATCTCCAAGGGAGCTCTGGAGGAGGTACCGGCAGGGGAGAGAGGCCTAGGGATTTATTCTCCAGTATTCCTGGTTCCCAAGAAGACGGGAGATCTCCGGATGATCATCGACTTGAGACTCCTCAATCGATTTGTAAGGAAAACCATGTTTGAGATGGAAACCATAAGGTCAGTCAGCCACATCCTCAACCCGGGCGACGTCATGGCTACTCTGGACCTCAAGGATGCTTACCTCCACATCCCGATCCATTCCGCCTCCCGGAAGTTCCTCAGGATCGCGGTCCAGATTTCAGGGGTTCGCAGGCATTTTCAGTTTGCCGCTCTTCCCTTCGGAATCTCTTCTGCCCCTCTTATCTTCACCAAGGTGGTGGTGTCGGTGGTGGCAGCTTTGAGACTTCAAGGACTGACTATTGTTCCTTATCTGGATGATTGGCTTTTCATAGCCTCTTCAGTTCCGATCCTTACCCACCATCTTCAGATCGCAATCTCCTTTCTCCTCCGCCTGGGCTGGATTATCAACTGGCAGAAGTTGAATGTGAGCCCATCGACTTCAATCCATTATTTAGGATTCGTGGTCGACTCTGTGGAGATGTCCCTTCAGTTGACTCTAGAAAGGAGAGCGCGGATTAAGGACCTGGCAAGGGTCCTTTAAGTCCCTCGTCGAGTCTCCATCCGGACTCTCATGAAGATGCTGGGGCTCATGTCAGCGGCTGCGGAAGCAGTCCCTTGGGCGCTATGGCACCTCCGTCCTCTTCAGTCGGAGGTCTTAGACTTATGGAACGGCAGCCCTGCGGGGCTAGATTCCCTGTGCTCCCTGTCCAGTCAAACCCGGAATTCCCTCAGATGGTGGTTCCATCTGCCAGCAGGGAAGTCTATGACCCAACCAGTTTGGCTCATATTGACTACAGACGCGTCCCTTGTAGGCTGGGGCTGGACGGATCCCCAGTGCAGGGATTTTGGTCTCCTCTGGAGCGGCGTCTCTCTTCCAATCTTCGCGAGATGCGAGCTATCCGGCTAGCCCTCCTTCACTTCGCCCCTCAGATCCGGGACAAAGCAGTGAAAGTCCATTCAGACAATATGACTGCAGTTCTCTACATAAACAAGCAGGGAGGCACAAGATCATTGCCCCTTCTGTCAGAGATCGGGGTAATTCTTCGGTGGGCAGAGATGAACCTTTCCCATCTATCTGCCACTCATATTCGAGGCTCCCTCAATATGATTGCGGACCGCTTAAATTGAGGATTACCGACCATGGAGTGGTCTCTGCATCCGGAGATCTTCAGGCAGTTAGTTCACAGATGGGGTATGCCAGAGGTGGATCTCATGGCGACCAGGTTCAACGCCAAGGTGCTGAGACAACCCCTTGGCGATAGTTGCTCTGTCGATACCGTGGAGGTTCAGGCTGGCTTACATCTTCCCTCCGTTTTCAATGATACCGAGGGTATTGACGAAAATCCGTCAGAATCAGGCCTCGGTAATAGCCATCATACCGTTCTGGCCCAGGAGATCCTGGTTTACCCAGCTCATTCAGATGAGTCGGGGACAATACCGGAGACTCCCTCCGGAGCAGACCCTGGTGTCGTGGGACACTCACCTCTGCCCATATCTGCACAGGTTCAACCTGACAGCCTGGAGGTTGATCAGTCCCTTCCCAACATAGAAGGGCTTTCCGAGTCGGTCCTGAGAACTTTGTCGCATTCCAGAGCAGAGTCTACGAAGAAGGCCTACTCCAGAATCATGAGAATCTTCGTGTCATGGTGTGATTCCAAGCAGGTGGCGTCTGCATATCCGCCCCTTCCTGCGATATTACAATTCCTTCAGGATGGACTAGATAAAGGTCTCTCTCCAGCTACCTTGAGAGTACAGATATGTGCCATCTCGGCCTGCCTTAACAGGCCACATTCTCGGGATCCACTCATCAAACGCTTCCTGAAGGGAGCAGAAAGACTAAAGCCTACTATACTGAAACCTATTACTCAGTGGGATCTTTTAGTAGTGCTCAGGGGGTTAGCATCTCCCCCCTTTGAGCCATTGGAGGAGGTGGAATTAAGATTTTTGACCTTAAAGGTGGTTTTTCTTCTGGCTGTAGCTTCAGCCAAAAGGATATTTGAACTACAGGCTTTTTCTGCAATTCACCCTTACATCATCTTCTTGCAGGACAGAGTACTCCTGAAGTTTTTACCCTACTTCAGGCCTAAGGTTCCAACCTTCCAAAATATTAACCAGGTAATCTCTTTACCAGTTTTGTTTTCAGCCTCCTCCTCTGATACTCCAGCCAGACACCCGCTGGATATTTCGAGGTGCCTCCAGGTCTATGTGGATAGATCCAGAGAGTTCAGGATAGATGAGAATCTCCTCATCCTGTTTGCCGGTAGGTCTAAAGGCCGTAAAGCGTCTAAAGCTACCATTAGTCGCTGGATCAAGGAAGCCATTAGGGAGGCTTTCGTCTCCCAATCTCTAGATCCTCCGGAGTTTGTGAGGGCCCATTCTACTAGGGCTGTCTCCACCTCTGTTGCGGAGAGAAGACTTCTCCCCTTAGAGTTGATCTGTAAGGCGGCTTCCTGGAGCTCTGAGTCAACCTTCATCTCCCATTATAGGATAGATGCTAGGGTGGCAGAGTTTTCGGCTTTTGGGCAGACAGTTCTTAGTTCTGCCAGGCATGAGGACCCTCCCTAGGGGATTCTTCTTGCTATCTTCCCATCTGTGCTGCTGGTAGGACGTAAGGGAATCGTTAATTTCTGATGATAATTTGTTTTCCCTTAGTCCTAACAGCAGCACACAAATTTCCCACCCTAGGTATATTATGCTTGTTACAGACATGGTGGGCTGGGGGGCGATCTCCTCCCTTTGAGGGAGCTGAAGATCGCTTATTGGTTCTTGGGCTCATTAAAAATTCCGCCGATCCTACCAGTCCAGGGCAGTTAACCCCATCTGTGCTGCTGTTAGGACTAAGGGAAAACAAATTATTGTCAGAAATTAACAATTCTCTGCTTTTAAAGCAGAAAGTGATACCTCATAAAATATTTATTACTTAACATTCCTCATATGTCTAATTTATGTTGGCATCATTTTGGAAATGTAATTTTATTTTTTTAGGACATTAGAAGGCTCAGAAGATTAGAAGCAATTCTTAAAAATTTTTAGAAAATTGCAAAAACCCACTTTTTAAGGACCAGTTCAGTCACTTTGTGGGATCTACATAGTGCATACCCCCATAAATGACCCATTGTAGAAACTACACCCCTCAAGTTACTTAAAACGATTTTTACTAACTTTGTTAACCCTTTAGGTGTTCCACAAGAATTAAAGGAAAATGGAGATAAAAAAATTGGGGGGGGGGGCAGATTTTCCATTTTAATCATTTTTTTTTTTTTTAACACATCGATGGTTAACAGCCAAACAAAACTCAATATTTATTTCCCAGATTCTGTGGTTTACAGAAACACCCCACATGTGGTCATAAACTACTGTATGGGCACACGGCAGGGTGCAGAAGACAAGGAACTCCACATGGTTTTTAGATGTCATGTCCCATTTGAAGCCTCCCTGATGCACCCTTACAGTAGAAACTCCCAAGAAGTGACCCCATTTTGGAAACTAGGGGATAAGGTGCCAGTTTTATTGGTACTATATTTGGGTACATATGATTTTTTTATCATTCATTATAGCACTTTATGGGGCAAGGTGACCCAAAAATTGGTTGTTTTAGCACAGTTTTTATTTATTTATTTTTACAGCAATCACCTGAAGGGTTCCGTCAAGTGACATTTTTATAGAGCAGATCGTTGTGGATGTGGCGATACCTAATATGCATATTTTTTCTTATTTATTTAAGTTTTACCAAATAATAGCATTTTTGAAACCCAAAAAATATGTTTTAATGTGTCTATGTTCTAAGCGCTATATTTTTATTTATTTTTTTAGATTTTCTTATGTTGGGGCTAATTTTTTGCGGGATGAGGTGACGGTTTTATTGGTACCATTTTGTGGGACATATGCCTTTTTGATCAATTGGTGTTGCACTTTTTGTGATGTAAGGTGACAAAAATTACTTGTTTTGACACTGTTTTTTTTTGTTTTACAGTGTTCAGCCGAGGGGTTAGGTAATGTGATATTTTTATTAAGCTGGTTGTTATGGATGTGGCAATACCTAATATGCATACATTTTTTTATTTATTTCACTTTAACCCAATAATAGCATTTTTTAAACCCAAAAAAATGATGTTTTAGTGTCTCCATGTTCTGAGAGCTATAGTTTTTTTTTATTTATTTGAGAGATTTTCTTATGTAGGGGCTCATTTTTTGCGGGATGAGGTGACAGTTCTATTGGTACCATTCTGTGGGATATACGCCTTTTTGATCACTTGGTGTTGCACTTTTTGTGATGTAAGGTGACAAAAATGGCATTTTTTGACAGTTATTTTTTTTTTATGGTATATATCGGACTGGGTCGATTATGTGATATATTTATAGAGCCGACCGTCACAGACGTGGCAATGCCAAATATGTCTATTTTATTTTATTTTTTCTATTTTTAATTATTTCTTATTCCTTACTTTTTAATTTTTTACATGTGAAACCTTTTTTTTTTTTGTACTGTTGATTTCTCCTGTAATTGGGGCTGACATAGTAGACGGAACAGGGAGCCCATAGCGATCCAGAAGGTAGGGACACCTGGGCACTGCCCCTGCCTTCTCTCTGGGTTGCCCTGCTGTCACTGACAGCGGGCAACCTGTTCAGCAGCTGCACAATTAGCATGCAGCTGCAGTTTCTGAATGGACATTCTGGAACGTCGATTCAGAAATAGAGAACCACCTCCCGGACGTTTTTAGTCTATGGGCGGATGGGAGGTGGTTAACCTCCTCAGGACCGCCGCACGCAGGGATGCGTCTTTGCGGCGGCCCTGTTATTCTTCCTGGATGCGCCGGCACGTCATCTCGTGAGACACGAGATTTCGGTCAGAGCCGGCCCGCACATGCGCATCGCGGGCTGGCAAAAGTTAAATCACAATTTCGTCATCAGCCTGCCAGCCAATGATCGTGGCTGGCAGGCTGATGATTTTCAAAAAATCTAATCAGAAGCCATATAACACCTTATATTTATAAATATAAGGTGTTAATGGCTTCTCTGCTCCTCTGCTGGTCCTTTTCGCCGGTTGGTTCCAGCAGAGGAGCAGACATCACAGTGAGTACACACAAAATACTACACTTAGCCCCAGATCACCCCCCATCACCCCAATTAACCCCTTGATCGCCCCTTGATCGCCCCTGTCAATCACCTAGTGAAAGGGAAAAAAGTGATCAGTGTAAACTGTCACTTTTTTTCCCACTGGTATTGACTGATAGTTTTAGGATAGTTTAGGCCCCTTGGTTAGGTAGTTAGCGATCATTTAGCGCCCATCCCACCGCACCGCAGTCACTGATTTGCTAATTAGCGTATCGCTAATCAGCATTTGTACTGTTATAGTATCTGTAAGTGATCAGAATTCATCACAGTCAGATCTATAATAGTATTAGTGTCACCTTAGCTTACCCTCCACCCAAAACGCAGTGTTTGCCCGATCAGGCCTAGATTTTATTTTTTTTTGATCACTGCACAATCACTTTACAAGCGCTGCAGCGATAAAAAAAAATCAGTTTTGATATTTTTTATCAATCGCAGCAGCCTCCGGTACTTTGCTAGCCTCCCATTTGTAAGACAGGCTTGCTTTTTTTCTTGGGTAGTCTCAGGGAATACCCCCTAAATTTAGTAGTCCAAATGGCAAATAAGGGGTATTCTTCTGAAGAGGCCTACAGGCTTCTGACCCAGTCGGATGAGGAATGGAAACCCTCATCTGACGAATCCAGCGGTTCAGAATATGAACCTGTAGAAAGCAGTGGCAGTCTGACCCAAAGTTTGGACGAGGAGGTTGAGGTCCCTGATACCACCAGGCGTACCCGGCCCCGTGTTGCTAGACCACAGGTTGCGCAGGATCCGCTTCAATGGCAGCAGAGCGGGGCTGGCGCTGTCGGATTACGTGGTGAGGCATACACCAGCAGCGCAGCCCATCCTGGACCAAGTACCAGCACTGCTTTACAACATGGTGAAGTGGCGAGCACCAGAAGGGGATTGAAGCTGGTACGGTGGCACGTGCAGTAGTTCCCTTGTTGCAGCCACCGCACAGACAGGCCCGTAGAGCCCCTAGAGTCCCTGAGGTGTTGGCAAACCCTGATTGGCAGCCCCAAACTTCAGCCGCGCCAATAGTTCCCCCTTTTACTGCCCAGTCTGGAGCTCGGGTTGAGACAGCTCAGATCGGTTCGGCACAGTTATTTTTTTTAGCTGTTCTTGACTGCGGAGCTGTTGGACTTAGTTGTGGCAGAAACAAATCGATATGCCACTCAATTTATAGCCGCCAACCCGAGAAGCCAGTCTTTCCGGTGGAAACCCGTCCAAGTTTCTGAAATTAAAACTTTTCTGGGCCTTCTCCTCAACATGGGCCTAACAAAAAAGCATGAATTGCGGTCAAATTGGTCCACGAACCCAATTCATCACATGCCCATGTTCTCTGCTGCCATGTCCCGGACACGATTTAAGACCATCCTGCGTTTCCTGAACTTTAGCGACAACACCACCTCCCGTCCCAGAGGCCACCCAGCTTTTGACCGGCTCCACAAAATTCGGCCCCTCATAGACCACTTCAACAACAAATTTGCAGATTTGTATACCCCTGAGCAAAACATCTGCATAGATGAGTCCCTTATACATTTTACCGGGCGCCTTGGCTTCAAACAATACATCCCAAGCAAGCGCGCCCGGTATGGGGTCAAATTGTATAAGCTCTGTGAAAGGGCCACAGGCTATACCCACAAATTTCAGATCTATGAGGGTAAAGATCAGACCCTGGAGCCGGTCGGTTGCCCTGACTACCTGGGGAGCAGTGGGAAGACAGTCTGGGACTTGGTGTCACCCTAATTTGGCAAGGGGTACCATCTTTATGTGGACAATTTCTACACAAGTGTGCCCCTCTTTAGGCATTTGTTCCTAGAACAGATTGGCTGCTGTGGCACCGCGCGACCTAGTCGACGGGGCTTCCCCCAATGGCTCGTTACCACCCGTCTTGCAAGGGGAGAGAGGGCTGCCTTGTGCAACCAAGAACTGCTCGCAGTGAAATAGAGAGACAAGCGTGACGTTTACATGCTCTCCTCCATTCACGCAGACACGACAATCCAAATTGAACGAGCAACCAGTGTCATTGAAAAACCCCTCTGTGTTCACGACTATAATTTGCTCATGGGAAGGGTGGACTTCAATGACCAGATGTTGGCTCCCTATTTACTTTCCCGCAGAACCAGATGCTGGTATAAGAAAGTGTCTGTATATTGATTCAATTGGCTGTATATAATAGTTTTGTTCTGTACAGTAAGGCTGGGAGAACAAGATCCTTCCTCAAATTTCAGGAAGAGATCATCGAGAGCCTCCTGTATCCACGAGGTTCTGTGGCCCCAACCACCAGTGTAGTGAGCCGTCTACACGAGCGACATTTCCCCAGTGTCGTTGCCGGTAGCTCAAACCAACCGCCACCCCGAAAAAAATGTTGTGTCTGTAGCAGGAGTGGAATAAGGCGTGACACCCGCTATTTCTGTCCTGACTGCCCTGACCACCCTGCCCTATGCTTAGGGGAGTGTTTCCGGAAGTACCACACACAGGTACACTTAGCATAGGGATTGCATCTCACAGGACAGGCACGCAGGGATATTAGGGCCCATTCACACAGAGCTGCTGCAAACCTCTCCTTTCACCTGGGACAAAGTGCATAATGTACTTCGCCACATCTCTGGGCGATTTGCGCTTTGAACATTGTCCCATGGGGAAGGAGAGGTTTGTGCTATTATAAAGTTAATACATTTATTGCGTTGCGGCCTGTTTTTTTCATTTTATTTTTTTTACCTTCCAGGTGGACCAACAGATCGACTAGCTGCAGCACTGATGTGCATTCTGACTGAAGCATTGCGCTGCTGTCAGATTACACAAAAGTCGGTGTATGCGGTGCTGCAAGACGAGATTTCTCCTCTGCAGTAAAAGATACGTTTTCTGTGGCATATGAGCTGAGGGGGCGGCGGTATTCATATGCTTTGGCAAACACTTTGTATATATAAAAAATAAAAAAAATCCCGGCAATGATTTATTCATCCACATCGATTGATGTGAATGGAGAAATCGGGTTTGCCAGGGCATGCGAGCTAAGTGGGTATGGATGTTGGGCGGAGCTCCTATGTCCTGGCAAACGCCTTTCCCCTCCTTTTTTTTTGGCAGACATTTTTTCATCCACATTGATCGATGCGAATGAAGAATTCTGTGCCGTTCATTTTAAAAATGCCCTGTGAAAGTTGCTCTTTGGAATGTGGGCCGCTTTGCCCACCTAGGCTGCAAAAAAGTGTCACACATGTGGTATTGCCGTACTCAGGAGAAGTTGGGCAATGTGTTTTGGGGTGTCATTTTACATATACCCATGCTGGGTGAGAGAAATATCTTGGCAAAAGACAACTTTTCCCATTTTTTATACAAAGTTGGCATTTGACCGAGATATTTATCTCACCCAGCATGGGTATATGTAAAATGACACCCCAAAACACATTGCCCAACTTTTCCTGAGTACGGCGATACCACATGTGTGACACTTTTTTGCAGCCTAGGTGGGCAAATGGGCCCACATTCCAAAGAGCACCTTTAGGATTTCACAGGGCATTTTTTACACATTTTGATTTCAAACTACTTCTCACACATTATGGCCCCTAAAATGCCAGGGCAGTATAACTACCCCACAAGTAACCCCATTTTGGAAAGAAGACACCTTAAGGTATTTCGTGATGGGCATAGTGAGTTCATGGAAGTTTTAATTTTTTGTCAGAAGTTAGTGGAATATGAGACTTTGTAAGGAAAAAGAAAAAATCATAATATTCCGCTAACTTGTGACAAAAAATAAAAAGTTCTATGAACTCACTATGCCCATCAGCGAATACCTTAGGGTGTCTTCTTTCCGAAATGGGGTTATTTGTGGGGTTTTTCTACTGTCTGGGCATTGTAGAACCTCAGGAAACATGACATGAGCTCAGAAAGTCAGAGCTGCTTCAAAAAGCAGAAATTCACATTTTTGTACCATAGTTTGTAGATGCTATAACTTTGACCCAAACCATTTTTTTTTTTACCCAAACATTTTTTTTTTTATCAAAGACATGTAGAACAATAAATTTAAAGAAAAATGTATATATAGATGTCATTTTTTTTTTTTTAAATTACAACTGAAAGTTTTTTTTGCAAAAATGTCGGTAAATTTCGATTAATAACAAAAAAAGTAAAAATGTCAGCAGCAATGAAATACCACCAAATGAAAGCTCTATTAGTGAGAATAAAAGGAGGTAAAATTCATTTGGGTGGTAAGTTGCATGACCGAGCAATAAATGGTGAAAGTAGTGTAGTGCAGAATTGTAAAAAGTGGTCTGGTAATTCAGGGTGTTTAAACTAGGGGAGCTGAGGTGGTTAAGGACACTGGTTAGTTACCACTTAACGGAGTATTCTGGTTACCATAAATATAACTTATGTTTTAGACTAATTCATCATCAATAGAAATGAGCACATTTTTGAAAAGTTTGATTGGGCTGATTCGCCAAATTTTACCAAAAGATGTGTTTTGTGGCAAATTATCTTGTCATGAAGTGCATTTGTTGGACAGTGCAATGACAGGAAGCAGAGAAAGCGCCACAACGCCCCCGTCATTGTAGCCCTCAGACCCTGCGTTCATACAGTGTAAAAACAGTGTATAATTTACATTTAAAATTTTTTAAATCAAACTTACTGCCTCCATTTGCTCGCGACAGGCCGGCCGCCACCATCTTGCTTGAAGATCGAGTGGCGTGAGATTACGTCATCACGCAGGCCGGCTTGGTGACATCATACGTCACCATGCACAGGATTTCAGTGGAGATCTTCAATCAAGATGGCAGCTGGCAGCCTTTTGCAAGCAAATGGAAGAGGTTAAATCGATATGCTAACACAAGACGAATTGAATTTATTGTGAAATTCGGATCAAATTCAACTTTGTGGGATTCGATTCGCTCATTTCTAATCATCAATAGTTACCTAATATAATGTCAATTTCACATATGGTGATTACCTAGTAGAGGGGGCGTGACTCTGCTGTATATCACAATTGGATTAGTAGAACTACAAGTAACAGCACACTGCTAGTCAATTGCACAAAGATATAAGCAAACACTGAATAAAAAAATAACTGCTTGGTGGCCATACTTACTGCAAGGGCAGTTAGAAGCTCTTTGTGCATATAATTGATCAAAAATATGTCGGGCCCATCTACCAGACGACAAGGTGGCTTCTAATCAGATGGGGCCTTCTCTAGCATGCCTCTCCTGGGCTTTTTCTTCTCTGGGCTGTATATCAGGCAGCCAATCAATAAACATAAACTCTCATAAACAAGCACAAACTCATAGCAGGAAAGCTAGGCAAATAAATTTCAAGTTACATTGAAACTCTGGTCATATGTATAGGTATGGGTTCTGGTGGGGTGCAGCCGTGCAGGCTTGCAGCCTTAATGCAGTTTTTCAAAAATTTAATTACTTTACTGGAATGCCCTATTAAGTGATTCTTTTCATTTTTTTGTCTCCTTTTTTTAAAAAAACATGACTTTTTATGTTTTTCCATTGATTTAGCCATATGATGGCTTGTTTTTTTGCATCATTTTGGGAATTGTCTAACCTAGTGTTTAGCTTTTTAAAAGTGTTTTAGGATGACAGCGTGAAAATTCCATAGTCTTTTTTTGTTTTGCTTTTATAGCATTTGTCGTGCGGTATAAGTGACATACTGTAATAACTTTATTCTGTGGGTCAGTATGAATGCAGCTATATATAGTTTTTCAGTTGTTATTCTTGATTGTTTATTGTTGCATTCAAAGACTTAGAACATTTTCATTTTTATATCGATGGAGTTGTTTGAGGCTTGTTTTTTACTAGATGAGCGACAGTATTTATTGGTGCCATTTTGAGGCACATATAAAGTTCTCATCTTTATTTTGTTATATTTTTTGGGTGGTGGAATGAACAAAAACAGTGATTGTGTGTATTTCTTATTTGTATTCTTCTTACAATAAAAAAAGTGATCGGCTCAGGCTCGGTGGAAAGAGTTCGGCTCAGGCTCGGTGGAAAGTGTGTCTGTGTGTGTGTGTGTGTTTGGGGGGGGGGGGGTTGCTTTAGCTGCTCATATCTCCTGATTGATAGCAGCTAGAGACATGGGGATATCACTGTTAGAAACTGAGTAGGGAATAAACATGGCAAAACCTGCTTTTACTTTCACTTTCACCTATGTTCACTGCCTCCTGGTTTTAACAGCAATATCTTCAATTGTAGTGAAGATAATGCTTTGATTCTAGTATTGTTTGAAAGCTTGGAATGTCAGCTTTTAAACAATATAAATATATCTAGCTGCTACCTATCCAGAGATATGAACATCTAAATTAGCATACTCCCCCTTCAAGTTTGGACCAGGGGGCAGTTAAGGAGATGATAGCTTGTAGTAGGAAAGGAAAAATAATTAAAAAAATAAAAATAAATTTGGCATTATCTTCATTGCACTGACCCACAAAATAAAGTTATGTTATTTATACCATGCAATGAATACCATAATTAATTCCACAATTTTCCCCTAAAAATAAAATAATAAAAGTTATTTGATATACTATGTATATCCCAAAAAAGTTCCTAAAAACACACAACTAATACCACAGATTAAAAACAAATAGAAAAAAAAATCTAAAAGTTATGACTTGAACACAGTTATTGTAATGCAAGGCACCAACCAAACAGACCAGTGTAGATTAAGCAAGGGGTTTATTCAAAAGAAAGTAAACAAAGTCCAGGCAAACTTCACTGGTAACAAATAACAGGAATACCAAAACGAATGGAAGCCAGGGGAAGTCCCAATCCGTGCTTTAAATCGCTGTGCACACTTGCCAGATGAAAAGATGCGTCACAGGGAATTCCGGATCCTGGGTTCCACTGGAAAGGACGGAGTCCAGACAACCTTCAGTCACTAGCACAAGTAGTATGACCTGTATCTGGAAAGGGAAGGATAACACTGTGCAGTGACCGACCGGGGAGACTACCTTTTTTGTGCCTGCTAACAAATCCCAGGGTGCCAGGTGTCCACTCCCCATAGGTCATGAACTGCCCTACACCTGTGTACAAAGTCTTGGCCGGTCATTGTCAATTAACCCAATGCTGGCCACTCTAATCTACTTTGAATTTTTGGCCAGGTGCTATTCTCATCACAGGTCAGCGAAGCACATAAGAAGCGACCGCACATTCCTGAGCATACACGCGGACACACGACAGGCTTGACGAGAGTATGCAAGAGCGTCGATATGGACACCGAAGTGGAATCAGCAAGAGGCACCGGAGACAAGCCCGGCCACGGCGTACTGCCACTAGCCCGACCAACCTGTCCCCGAGACCCCAGCGGTCTTCTCCGGCGCACACACAAATGCATCGGTTCACAAAGTGGTCGGATCTAGTGTATCAGTGGAGACATGCGTAACCTGTCCCGTCGCTCCACAAGGACCCTTTTTGGTCACACCGGAGTGCGAGACAGGTGAGGATCTTACAGTTATGACTTGAAGGGGGAAAATGTTACTGGTCCTTAAGGCTAAAATTTATTGTGTCACTAAGGGTTTAAAGAATGCAATTGCATCCCCTGAGTTGTACGCCAACAAGATTTACTTCAGACACATAAAAAATCTATAATTTTAAAAAATTACATATATGGGAGGATTTTTCCAATTTTTATATGAATGTTGAGCAGTTATGAAAATTAGTGGGTGCAATGACAGCAAACAGCGATTGTGCATCCCCATAATTGAAACTCTCAAATACCACGTTCATTGCTCATAGCAGCATCTAAAGTAAAAATGGAGGCCTTTCAGAGATTTAAAAAAATAGTAATACTTACCTTATCCATTTGAGCGTGGAAGACCACCATGGCCATCTTGATTGAAATTCCCATGTGAAATCTTGCATGGTGCATGATGTCATGACACTGGCCATTGTGGTGATGGATCTTCAATCAAGATAGCTATGAATGCCTCTTCGCCCTCAAATGGATGAGGTGAGTATGTTATTTTTTTTGTGCTATTTCAAGGGAAATAGATTTGTTAGCATGAAGCACAAGGGAATTTGGCTTCCTTAAAATTAGGATCAGAGCCTACTTCAAATACTTTGACTCGCTCAACCCTAGTTAGGAGATTAGTATGTGGGTCATTATGAATGTGCTTGCATGCAATCTTTAGATTTTTCACTTGATTTTTTTAACTTGATTTTTTCAAATGCTTTTTCATTGTTTTTATTTATGTTGCATTGGGGGTTAGTCACCACATCCCAATTTGTAGGTGCATGGTGCCATAGTTGAAAGCACAAAAACAAATACAATGCTACAGCACTCTGCAAAGACAATAATAAAGTAAATACAATCATGCCATACTCACTATAGAAAATGTACTAATTCTAATGCTACATTATAAATGTGAGATTCTTGGCAAATCCATTTTGAACAAAATTATTTGTGCCTTTCCGCCAACGACAAGGCAATTACTTTAGAACAGGAACCTACAATAAATACTACCTCCTCTGGTGCCAAACTGGTCTCCATTAAATTCAGGGAATGCAGGTTCCACATGCATGCTTAGCTGACACTGTATTATACCTCTTTTGGTGCCACAAATTTAATGTAGGTTCCTGTCCTAAAGAGATTGCCTTGTCGTTGGTGGACATGCACAAACTATTTTGTACAAAATGGATTAGCATTATTACTATCATTAGTATTTTTTTTTTATGATGAGTATGGCACAATTGTATTTACATTATTATGTGTTTGCAGAGTGTTGTCACATTTTGTTTGTTTTTGCTTTCATGGGATACTTCTGTATTACAGTGTATTTTCAGTTACTGTAATAATTGACATAACGGCAATTTTGCCCTGCCAAAGGCATGACCAAATTTACATGGTTGTCTCTAGGGTACATTGTTAGTGGGGGCAATGGGGTGAAAGAGGGACCCCTCTCTACCGGTCATGCTTATATGACAAAGTCAGCATTGACAGCATTATCTAAAAGATTAGGCTGCCTAAATTACGTTAAAAGTGATACCAGCAGTGATAGCAAGGTGAAAAAAGTAAAAAAAAATAATAATAATATATATATATATATATATATATATATATATATATGACACTCGTAAGTGATGGTGTGGGCAGAGCTCTTGAGCCCCAGCCATCAAAGCACCATGTGTGCATGGCGTTATGCTATAGCTACCTACTTGCAGTAATGTGCATATATAGTAGGGTTTGGGAAGGGTTTAACTTCAATAATCCTGAAAACATACAATGCATAACCAAACTTTTTATTAAAAAAAACATTTACTTGTGCATGTGATTTACAAACGTCTCAATTATCATTCCTCACTGTTCAGTTAAAGCGAATCTTCAGGTACTTCTGTTCTTGACACCCATTTCTATAAGTATATACAGTATATGACAATTACCTAATCATCTTTTTCTCATGCTGGATTTATATGTTCAAGTTTTTACATATAGTTTTGAAGCTAAAGCCAGTAATAGATTAGACAAGAGGATAAGACTCAACCTTTACTATATACAGACGTGGACAAAATTGTTGGTACCCTTTGGTCAATGAAAGAAAAAGTCACAATGGTCACAGAAATAACTTTAATCTGACAAAAGTAATAATAAATTAAAATTCTATAAATGTTAACCAATGAAAGTCAGACATTGTTTTTCAACCATGCTTCAACAGAATTATGTAAAAAAATAAACTCATGAAACAGGCATGGACAAAAATGATGGTACCCCTAGAAAACACAGAACATAATGTGACCAAAGGGACATGTTAATTCAAGGTGTGTCCACTAATTAGCATCACAGGTGTCTACAACCTTGTAATCAGCCATTGGGCCTATATATATGGCTCCAGGTAATCACTGTGTTGTTTGGTGATATGGTGTGTACCACACTCGACATGGACCAGAGGAAGCAAAGGAAAGAGCTGTCTCAAGAGATCAGAAAGAAAATTATAGACAAGCATGTTAAAGGTAAAGGCTATAAGACCATCTCCAAGCAACTAGATGTTCCTGTGAGTACAGTTGCACATATTATTCATAAGTTTAAGATCCATGGGACTGTAGCCAACCTCCCTGGACGTGGCCGCAGGAGGAAAATTGATGACAAATCTAAGAGACGGATAATCCGAATGGTAACAAAAGAGCCTAGAAAGACTTCTAAAGAGATTCAAGGTGAACTTCATGCTCAAGGAACATCAGTGTCAGATCGCACCATCCGTCGTTGTTTGAGCCAAAGTGGACTACATGGGAGACGACCAAGGAGGACACCATTGTTGAAAACGAATCATAAAAAAGCAAGACTGGAATATGCCAAACTACATGTTGACAAGCCACAAAGCTTCTGGGAGAATGTCCTGTGGACAGATGAGACAAAAATCGAAGTTTTTGCCAAGGCACATCAGCTGTATGTTCACAGACGAAAAAATGAAGCATATCAAGAAAAGAACACTGTCCCTACTGTGAAACATGGAGGAGGCTCTGTTATGTTCTGGGGCTGCTTTGCTGCGTCTGGCACAGGGTGTCTTGAATCTGTGCAGGGTACAATGAAATCTCAAGACTATCAAGGAATTCTAGAGAGAAATGTACTAGCCAGTGTCAGAAAGCTTGGTCTCAGTCGCAGGTCATGGGTCTTGCAACAGGACAATGACCCAAAACACACCGCTAAAAACACCCAAGAATGGCTAAGAGGAAAAAATTGGACTATTCTAAAGTGGCCTTCTATGAGCCCTGACCTCAATCCTATTGAGCATCTTTGGAAGGAGCTGAAACATGCAGTCTGGAAAAGGCACCCTTCAAACCGGACACAACTGGAGCAGTTTGCTCATGAGGAGTGGGCCAAAATACCTGCTGAGAGGTGCAGATGTCTCATTGACAGTTACAGGAAGCGTTTGATTGCAGTGATTGCCTCAAAAGGTTGCGCAACAAAATATTAAGTTAGGGGTACCATCATTTTTGTCCATGCCTGTTTCATGAGTTTATTTTTTTACATAATTCTGTTGAAGCATGGTTGAAAAACAATGTCTGACTTTCATTGGTTAACATTTATAGAATTTTAATTTATTATTACTTTTGTCAGATTAAAGTTATTTCTGTGACCATTGTGACTTTTTCTTTCATTGACCAAAGGGTACCAACAATTTTGTCCACGTCTGTATATATATATATATATATATATATACACTCACCTAAAGAATTATTAGGAACACCATACTAATACGGTGTTGGACCCCCTTTTGCCTTCAGAACTGCCTTAATTCTACGTGGCATTGATTCAACAAGGTGCTGACAGCATTCTTTAGAAATGTTGGCCCATATTATTAGGATAGCATCTTGCAGTTGATGGAGATTTGAGGGATGCCCATCCAGGGCATGAAGCTCCCGTTTCACCACATCCCAAAGATACTCTATTGGGTTGAGATCTGGTGACTGTGGGGGCCATTTTAGTACAGTGAACTCATTGTCATGTTCAAGAAACCAATTTGAAATGATTCGAGCTTTGTGACATGGTGCATTATCCTGCTGGAAGTAGCCATCAGATGATGGGTACATGGTGGTCATGAAGGGATGGACATGGTCAGAAACAATGCTCAGGTAGCCTGTGGAATTTAAACGATGGCCAATTGGCACTAGAGGGCCTAAAGTGTGCCCAGAAAACATCCCCCACATCATTACACCACCACCACCAGCCTGCACAGTGGTAACAAGGCATGATGGATACATGTTCTCATTCTGTTTACGCCAAATTCGGACTCTACCATTTGAATGTCTCAACAGAAATCGAGACTCATCAGACCAGGCAACATTTTTCCAGTCTTCAACAGTCCAATTTTGGTGAGCTTGTGCAAATTGTAGCCTCTTTTTCCTATTTGTAGTGAAGATGAGTGGTACCCGGTGGGGTCTTCTGCTGTTGTAGCCCATCCGCCTCAAGGTTGTGCATGTTTTGGCTTCACAAATGCTTTGCTGCATGCCTTGGTTGTAACGAGTGGTTATTTCAGTCAACGTTGCTCTTCTATCAGCTTGAATCAGTCGGCCCATTCTCCTCTGACCTCTAGGCATCAACAAGGCATTTTTGCCCACAGGACTGCCGCATACTGGATGTTTTACCCTTTTCACAACATTCTTTGTAAACCCTAGAAATGGTTGTGCGTAAAAATCCCAGTAACTGAGCAGATTGTGAAAATTGCTTAAATCACCTTTCTTTCCCATTTTGACATTCAGTTTGGAGTTCAGGAGATTGTCTTGACCAGGACCACAACCCTACATGCATTGAAGCAACTGCCATGTGATTGGTTGACTAGATAATCGCATTAATGAGAAATAGAACAGGTGTTCCTAATAATTCTTTAGGTGAGTGTATATATATCATCTGTTTAAGAACATTTCTTCACTTTGGACAACTTCATAAAAAAACTTGGACATGTAAATCCAACTTCAATAGTGATTTAGCAATCTGTCCACTGATAGACTTGTACTGTATTTATATTAATAGTAGAACTGTGCACAAACTGGTTCCAGATCATGAACAATCCTATTGAAGAGAAAACCGTCCAGCACTGTAGTAAAATCTTCAAACTTTATTTCATAATCGGTTTAAAAATACATCTCCATAACTTGAAAGGTATTTTAAATTGATTATGAAATAAAGTGTAAAGACTTTACTTGTATTTATAAACAGCAGATCCTCTGAGGGAACAGAACAACGGGTTAAATATGTACTAAGTAGTTACAAATTACATATCTGTCTTAACCCCTTAAGGATCGGGCTCATTTTCACCTTAAGGACCAGGCTGCTTTTGCTTATCCAGGCCATTCTGAGATTGTTTTTTTTTTGTTACATATTGTACTTCATGACACTGGTAAAATGGAGTAAAAAAAAAATCATTTTATTTATAAAAAAATACAAAATTTGCCAAAAATGTTAGAAAAATTTGCAAATATCCAAGTTTCAATCTCTATACTTCTATAATACATGATAATACTTAGAAAAAAAAATAATAATAATTTACATTCCCCATATGTCTACTTCATGTTTGGATCATTTTGGGAATGCCATTTTATTTTTTGGGGACGTTACAAGGCTTAGAAGTTTAGAAGCAAATCTTGAAATTTTTCCGAAAATTTCCAAAACCCACTTTTTAAGGACCAGTTCAGGTCTGAAGTTACTTTGTGAGGCTTACATTATAGAAACCACCCAAAAATGACCCCATTTTAGAAACTACACCCCTCAAGGTATTAAAAACTGATTTTACAAATGTTGTTAACCCTTTAGGTGATCCACAAGAATTAATCGAAAATGGAGATGAAATTTCAGAATTAAACTTTTTGGGCAGATTTTCCATTTTAATCATTTTTTTCTGCTAACAAATCAAGAATTAACAGCCAAACTAAACTCAATATTTATTGCCCTGATTCTGTAGTTTACAGAAACACCCCATATGTGGTCATAAACTGCTGTACGGGCACACGGCAGGGTGAAAAAAGGAAAGGAACACCATATGGTTTTTGTAGGACAGATTTCACTGGGATAATTTTAACTTGCCATGTCACATTTGAAGACCTCCTGGGTGCATATGACTTTTTGATCGCTTGGTATTACACTTTTATGATGTAAGGTGATACAAAAATGGCTTTTTTGACACTTTTATTATATTTTTTTACGAGGTTCATCTGAGGGGTTAGGTCATGTGATATTTTTATAGAGAATATTTTCACGGACGTGGCGATACCTAATATGTCTACTTTTTTATTTACACTAATATAATTTTTGAAACAAAAAAAATCGTATTGTCTCTCAATAGTCTGAAAGTCATAGTTTATTTTTTATTTTTTGGGGAATTGTCCTATGTAGGGGTTAACTTTTTTGCGGGATGAGGTGACGATTAGATTGGTGCTATATTGGGGGGCATACACCTTTTTGATCGCTTAGTACTGCTCTTTTAGTGATGTAAGGTGACAAAAATGGATTTTTTCTACACAGTTTTTTTAAGGCATTGGGCAGCCTCTGCACCGCATCGGGCTGTCTTCTCACCCATCGGGACTCCGCCACAGCAGCGCGAGGACTTGATGGGCTCCCTAAACCACAAACAACTTCTATGTCGCGGTGAGCGCGGACTTTGGCATAGAAGGGGTTAATCTGCAGCGATCGCCGATACGGGGAGGGCACAGGACCCCCTCGGCATTGTCACAGGGTGCCTGCTGAATAATTTTGGTGCGGTGTTTATCGGAAATTCACAGGGCGTACCTGTACGCCCTGTGTGCTTAAGGACTCGGACATCAGGGTGTACAGGTACACCCGGTGTCCGTAAGAAGTTAAAGAGGTTCTGTCACTAGGATCCAGCCTACTAAACCAGACATACTGCCTGATAGGGCTCATCATGCTTATTAGAACAATACCTTTCTTTTGTCTTTAAGTTAAATAGCTGAGGAGAAATACATGTTTGTATTCATATGCAAATGAGCGACTTGAGCACCACGAGGAGGGGCTGAATCATTTGAGCACTGCTTTGTAACACCTCCTGTGCTTTGCATGGAGTGTGCAAAGCACAGGAGGTGCTACAAAGCAGTGCTCAAATGATTCAGCCCCTCCTAGTGGTGTTCCAATTGCTAATTTGATTGACAGTAATAGACATCAGGCTGAGTACAGAGTTGTATCTTAGTATCTAAATATCATTTACACTATGTACTGTGGTATCACCATACTAAGATCTGCTCACAAAGCTAATGCACATATTACTGCTTTATATACAGGCAAAAGATATGATATAAACAAACCAATATTATGTGTTTTATCATCTAAGCATAGGAAAAATTTACATATCTATGTGGAAATGCTATAGCTTAGTGGTTTACCATGTATGTAGAGATCCCATTATTATTTTTTTAATGTTTCTTATTTAAAGCTATATTAAAAGACTATACTATCATAAATAATATATAATAATATAATAATAATAATAATAATAATAATAATAATAATTAAAGATGAGTGAATTGAAGCTGACGAAGAAAAATTTGATTCGCACCGAAGCCGAATCTCCACGTGATTTGTGGTAACGAATCACATTTTTTCCTAAAATTGCTGCTGCTCGTGTGAGGACATGGAGCAAGGTTCTCTGGGAAGGCGGGATCACCCATAATGCCATGCATGCAGCCAATCAGCAGCCAGCAAGCCCTGTGATGTCACAGCCCTATAAATAGCCTCAGACATATTGGATTCTGCCATTTCCAGTGTACTTAGTGCAGGTTAGTGCAGGGAGAGACGTCAGTAGGCGCTAAGGACAAAACTAGAAAAAAAACTTAATTGTGCAAAAAAAAAGATTTCTAAGTGCAGGGAAATAGTATTCAAGGTGTAGGGAAAGGATAGGGAAGAATCATTCGACAGCATTTATGTTGAAAAGGGTTCAGTAGTGGAGGTTACAGCCGGGTAATAAGAACAATTCTATTATACCTTGCTGCACTGACTAGGGATCCAAATTGCCATTATACAGCTCTGTAATTCCAGCAAACCATTCTTATTAGGGTGTAAGTGCTGTTTGATACGGGCATTAACATGGTTTATTACAAGGAAGTATTTCTATGTCTTATTTGCCCTTGTGCTGTGCAGTTATATGTTCTAAAGCATTTTTTGGCTTGCATTAGTGGGAAAAAAAGGCTTATTAGCCATTGTGTGGTGAAGTGCTAAAATTACAGCCCTTTTTGTTGTGTATTAGTGGCAAAAGTTAAATATATTTGCCATTCAATGTTGCAGTTATAGGTTCTAAAGCCTTTTTTGGCGTGTATAAATGGAAAAAAAAAGGCTTATTTGCCGTTAACTGGTGCAGTAATACTGTATGTACTAATGCCCCTTTTTTTGTGTGTATTAGTGTGGAATAAAAAGGGCTTATGTGTGGTGAAGTGAGAAAATTACAGACTTTTTTTGGGGTGTTTTAATTTCATTTTTATTTATCTATTTGATCTAACAGTATGTCACACAAATAAGTGCGAGGCCCTGCACAGGGGAGTGGCAGAGACCTAAATGTTTCTAGCGCAAGCACAGGTCACAGTAGAGTAAGGGGGCATGGCAGCAGTTGTCGCAGCGAGAGTCCTGAGCTCCCGGCGTCATGTAGTGGTCGTGTCTTGATCAGGAACCCAGCAGGTTCTTGAATGGTTAACTCAGTCATCGACTTCATCCCAAGTGACATCAGACACCCCCAGCCAAGAGTCGATGGGTTCTTCAGACACAACCCTTAGTTGGCATGGCCTGGGAGCAGGTCCTCTGCCCTCACCTGTCCTCAACCTGCCTCTGTCCTTTTCTGTTCCAGAAAAGTATTACATGCTGTGGGCTCAACTTCAATATACAGCGAGGACGAGATACTAGAGAGCAGTCAGCAGCTACTGGCCAGCCAAGATATGGATGAGACATCCACCGCTCTCTCTGCTAGGCAGGAAAGTAGTGATGAGGAGAGTAGCGTGGGAGCTGGTGTTGCAAGAGGTCAGGCTCCTGACATAGAGGCCAGTGAGGAGGACTTCTGTGACGTGCAGACAGTACTCGATGATGATGATGATGTAGCTGATTGCACTTGGGAGCCAGGTGAATTAGTGGATTCATGATCATTGGGAGATAAGGGTGGCAGCTTGCCCGTGAGGAAGCAGCAGAGCCAGCAAGGGAAGGTCAGTAGCCAAACGTGCCTGGGGTAGACCACCCACTTCACATGAGTCTACTTGTCCAGGAAGTAGCGGTGCAGTCAGTGCGTAGTGTTGGGGGTAAAATCACCTATTTGGTGGTGTGGCTTTTTTTGTTAAGCCGCTGTAGGAGGTGAACATGGACATATGTAGAATCTGTGGGCAGAAGAAGCTTGGCCAGGATGGCAATGTTGGCACCATGGCATTGCATCAACATATGCAGTGTCACCCTAAAGTGGCCTGGTAGAAGCTTTGCTCCGATGTGGTGGTCCAGCCTGCCGC
Source organism: Bufo gargarizans (assembly GCF_014858855.1). NCBI lineage: Eukaryota > Metazoa > Chordata > Amphibia > Anura > Bufonidae > Bufo > Bufo gargarizans. Next base: position 116,560,088 of record NC_058080.1, read on the forward strand.
AGCAACTGCTACATTGCTAAGTGGCACGCAGCCAATTTCAGGCAGTCATGGCTCCCCCACATCAGCCGAAGGGAGCTGTCTGTCTTTCTCATCATCTGCTGGTGCTGATGCTCCTGCTCCTCCTCCTACTACGCATCATAATTTATTCCATCAGCAATCGATCACTGAAGCGATTGCCAAGAGACAACAGTATGCGTGCACTCATCCAACGGCGCAGAAGCTGAATGTGCACCTCTCCAAGTTGCTGTTGCTGCATTCCCTCCCTTTCCAAGTGGTGAACTCTGCAGCTTTCAGAAAACTGATGGCTTGTGCAGAGCCAAGGTGGAGAGTCCCAAGCTGTCATTTCTTTGCTAAAAAGGCAGTACCAGCCCTGCACACACATGTAGAACAGAAGGTGGTCCTGTCCTTGAGCCTGTCAGTGTCTGCCAAAGTGCACGGCAGCGCCGAAATACAGTCAGGGACAATACATGTCTTTTATGGCCCACTGGGTCAAAATGGTTCTTTCACAGCCACACCAGCAACTTGGCCAAGTGACGCTGCTTCCGCCTCTACATTGTCACACCATTGGTCCTGTGACAATGTCCACCTCAGCCTATTCATCCTCCACCGAGTCCTCAGCCTAGACTGCAGAGACAATTCACAGTCCTCCTCCAAACATAGCACATGTGCAGGGCACGGCGGTGTCAAGCTGTTCTAGACCTCCTTTGCCTGGGCGAATGGAGTCACACAGTGGAGGAACTGCTATGTGTCTTACATAAAAAAATTGAATCCTAGCTTTCTCCGTGACAACTCAAAATCAGAACCATAGTGACCGACAACTGGAAGAACATGGTATCGGTGCTGCATCAAGGAGGGCTGAGCCATGTGCCGTGCATGGCACACGTGGTCAATCTGGTTGTCAAGCAGTTCCTGAAGTCTTCCACCCATCTGCAAGACATGCAAAAAATGGGCAGGAAACTTTGCATGCACTTCAGCCACTCGTACACTGCAAAGCACACCCTCCTTGAGCTGCAGGGGCAGAACTGCATCCCTGAACATAGGCTGATATGCAACGTTTCTACCCATTGGAATTCCACCCTCCATATGTGGAATTCCACCCTCCATATGTTGGACCAACATACGATCAGAGAAAGGCCATAAACGATTTCTTGATGATCAAAGTGGACAGGAGTACTCCCCTGTGTAACTGTGATGTCAGCCAGTGGCAGCTCTTGCGTTACAGCTGCCATTTGGTCAGGCCCTTTGAGGAGGCCACATTATTTGTCAGTTGCCAGGAGTACGGGATGAACAATCTCATTCCACTGCTTCATGTCCTGGAACAGATGCTGGTAAATCTGGCTGGTCAGGGGACTGTAGACGTGGTGCCTAGAACTCATAGCTACATGAGCCCTGTGGGGGGCTGAACAGAAGGAGGAGGAGGAGGACATTGGAGCACAAGCAATGTGTAGCAAAATGGGTGGTTTTTCTACACAGGTGACATGAGAGGAGGAGCAGGAGCAGCCAGAGGAGATACAGGGCAATGAGGAAGATAAGGTAGAGGACCCAGACATACCGTGGCAGTATCCAGTGAAGATTGATGCAGGGAGACCCTCTGAGTCACTTGCGCAAATGGCGACATACTTGGACAGCACCCTGCCACCCCAAGTTGATGATCCTCTGGGCAACAGGGCAGCCAAACTGGATTTATGGCTGCAACTGGCCGAGTTTGCTCTGGAAAAGCTGTCCTGCTCTGCCAGTAGTGTGGCTTCAGAGGGGGTGTTTAGTGCGGCAGGGGCCATAGTTAACCCAAGAAGAACTCACCTGTTTTCTCAAAATGTGGAGAGACTGACCATTTTTAAGATAAATCAGGTGTAGATCAGCCAGTATTTCCACCCTCCAATTCCTAATGCATCAGACTAGATCATCCATGGTGCCACACCAACACTTTGACAAAAAAAGACCAGTTTCTTCTGGCTCCCTGCCTCAGCTACTATTCTGATGCTGTCACCCGCCTGATGCCACACATCTGATGCCAAGTGCTCTTTCTTACACCCACCATCTTCATCGGGTAGTGGTATTGCCACCCACCTCCACACTATGTCACCTTGCCAATCTGTGTTCTCCTCATCCTTTTACCACCTACACATTATGTCACCTTGCCTCTCTGTGGTCTCCTCATGTTGCTGCAACCTCCACACTATGTCACCTTGCCATTCTGTGGTCTTCTTATGATGCTGCCACCTCCACACTGTCATTGTGCCACTCTGTGGCCTCCTGATGCTGCTGTTACCTCCACACTCTGTCACCTTGCCACTCTGTGGCCTCCTGATGCTGCCGCCACCTCCTGACTCTGTCATTGGGCCACTCTGTGGTCTTCTCCTGCTTCTTCAAACTCACCACTATATCATAGGGCCACTATGTGGACTTCTCATGCTGTACCCACTCTCCCCACTTCATTACTGGGCCACTATTTTGCCTTTCGGCTTGGCTGACATCATCATTTATTTGACCCTTCTTCTGATCTGTCAGAAGGTAAAGAAAACTTAGACGTACAATGGATTCTGTCTTTGTAGCAGCTGTAAGGCCTGTACGTCCAATCAGAATTGGCTTATGATTTGGTAGCCAAAAACAGGCGTGGGTACAAAACACAGAAGACATGCAAATATTCCAATCACGTGTCATTTGTGTTTTGGATCAACTCCAGTTTTTTTTGTTTTTTTTTGGGCATTAGCAATACTGATGGATTACTGAACAAATGCTGACTGAGTGAAGACGGATGCTGCACAGACAGGATACATTTTTTGTGGGTTATTGTTGTGACGGGTCAGAGGAAGGGCAAAATAATCAGTGACGTCACCACAAACTTACTGCTGACACCCTCTCCACTCTGTTGGGGGGCTCTACTTGTTTAAGTGTTTAATAGAACGGGTTCTGTAGACATCTTAGCTGACAAGTGTGCAAAAGGAGTGCACTTCTTCTTGACGCTAACATCAACCTGTAAGGCTCAGTTCAAACTTGAGTTATTTGGTCAGTTTTGGCCCCATGACTGCCCAAATAAGTGAAATGTGCAGTGATTTTAAGGCCTCTTTCACATTACCAATTTTATTTTCCGTTTACGGCCATTTTTTGCTTCCGTATACGGAACCATTCATTTCAATGGTTTCACAAAAAAACTGAATGTGCTCTGATCCGTGGTGTTGGATCATGTGGTTGGACCATGTGATATGACGTCACCACAGGTCCTTTAGCCGGCAGCTCATGATTACAGAAGTCAGAAAGGACCGGTGGCTACGCGAACAAGAGGAGAAGGTGAGTTATTTATTTATTTATTTTTTAACCCTCAATCGACCACCTACTAAGCATTCTGTATTAAAGAATGCTATTATTTTCCCTTATAACCATGTTATAAGGGAAAATAATAACATCTACACACCACCTAACCCAAACCTGAACTTCAGTGAAGAAGTTCGGGTCTGGGTACCACAGTCAGTTTTTTGTCACGCGCGTGCAAAACGCATTGCACCCGTGCGATAAAAAATGAACAACGGAACGCAATCACAGTCAAAACTGACTGCAATTGGGTGCCTATTCGCGCGGATTTGCTGCAACGCATCTGGACCTTATCTGGACACGCTCGTGTGAACTCAGCCTAACAGGCCGAACTGGATGGACAAGTGTCTTTTTTTCGGCCTTATGTACTATGTTACTATGTTATTAGCTTTCTGAGCAGATGTCAGTGCTGTAAAGCTATAGTAAATAGTGTAAATGATATGTAGATGCTAGGACACAGCTCTGCCCTCAGCATATCTTGCCTTGTCAATCAAGGGGAGGGAGGAGTGTGCAGAACACAGGTGTTCTTACAAAGCAGTGTTCAAAAGATTCAGCCCCTCCTCCTGGTGCTCCAATTGCTCATATGCATATGAATAGAAACAGATTTCTCTGTAGCTATTTATTGTAAAGACAAAAGAAAGTTATTGTTTTAATCAACATGATGAGCCCTACCATCCAGTATGTTTTTTTTTCTAGAGAGAAAATGTAAGTGAGTTAATACCAAAATTATTATTTATTCACAAATGAAAGGGTTTTCACATGTTGTTTTATTAACTTTTTTATTTTTATTTTATTTGGTGTGAATCACTACTAAATCCAGGGAATGACTACAGTGGTATACATATATTACCACTGCAGCCTGGGGAAGAGGACAAAGCAGTGGTGCTAGATCAGAAAAAGTTAATAAAGTCTAAGTGTTTTTAATTTTTATTTTTATTATTTTTATTATTTTATTAGAAAAGACCCTTTAAGAAAAAATATTCAATAGCCAGCCCACTAAATATATTAACTATCATTACACAACAACAAAAATGTGAAATATGTAATCAATTACTGTAAACCAAAAACATTTTGGAAATATAATAAAATTTTAATAATTAGAATATTACCTTGCACAATCAATTTGTTAAAATAACATTCACAAAAGTGCTTCATTCATACCATGAACAAATTAACAAAGACAAAATTATGAGACTGATACAATAGATTGTTTGGATGTTAGTTGAGAATATTTAGAATCATTTCTAATAGAGAGAATATAAAGAGAATAGACATGAAAGAGATGTACTTGAGCACACCAAATTGCATTAAATAAACAATGAATATTGAATTTTCAAAGACTGTTGTAATAAAAATCATTGATTTTCCTAGACCACTTAGTTATTATGTTGCATTTTGCCACTGGGAATATTCCAATCCACGGTTAAATACAGAAAACAGTAAGTGCATTACTATTAATAATAATATTCAAGGAGTTTAAATTAAAAGTTTTAATGGGAATCAATACATAAACACGTTCCTGGGTTCCATAAATACATAAAAATGTTAAAGGCCATGGACACCTGTAAGCTGAAAAATTATTTTATTGAATTTAAAAAAGTTACGCTCAGCTGCAGTCTGCTATCTTTGTTCCTTTATTTATTTGTAGACCGTTTGCAACTTGGGCCTATTATTACCATGTGGCTATGTCCCTGCTAGTAATGCATGCTAGATCTTTTTTTTACAAGGATGCTTCTGTCTTCCCCTACAAATTGTCATTTGTTTGCTTCACTATTTATAACCTGTGTGAGCTGTCCTCCTTGAATCTTCTTGCATCTCTCATTAGAGTTGAGCGGACACCTGGATGTTCAGGTTCGCCAGGTTCAGCCGAACTTGAAAACAAAGTTCGAGTTTGGGACCCGAACTTGACCCGAACTTGACCCCGAACCCAAACCCCATTGAAGTCAATGGGGACCCGAACTTTTGGCCACTAAAATGGCTCTAAAATAGCCCTGGAAAGAGCTAGAGGGCTGCAAAAGTCGGCAAAATATGCTTAAGAGCATGGCAAATGATCTGCAAACAAATGTAGATAGGGAAATGAATTAAAAAAACATAAAAGACCTAAAAAAATAAAAATTAGGAATGATGTAGGAGGAAGAGGTTGAGGAGACGGTGAATGGGTGGATGTGGCCCTGTAGGCTCACGTGTCGGTCTAGGTGGAAGCAGCGGCAAAGGAGGACTAGGTAGCCAACCCTGATGTGTATTATTTAGTATTTTTACATAGGGGTATCCCCAAAAATATTGAAAAAAAAAGAAAAAGGAATAAGTGCACTTGAGTACAAGGATGGATGGTTAAGGCTGTTAGAACTGTCTATTCTGCACAAGGTACAGCGAAGTCCTGAGGGATCCAAGCCTGGTTCATTTTAATGAACGTGAGCTTGTCCACATTGGCTGTGGACAGGCGGGTGCGTATGTCTGTAATGACGCCTTCTGCCGTGCTAAATACACGTTCAGAGAGTACACTGGCTGCAGGGCAGGCCAGCACCTCCAAGGCATGCAGGGCAAGCTCTGGCCATGTGGACAATTTGGAGACCCAGAAGTTGAATGGGGCAGAACCATCAGTCAGTACGTGTAGGCGTGTGCACAGGTACTGTTCCACCATGTTGTTCAAATGCTGCCTCCTGCTATCACGCTCTATATCAGCAGTTTGGGCCAGCTGTTGCAGCAAGGTGACAAAGCTTTTCCACATGTCGGTCATGCTAACTATGCCTTCTGAGGTGCTGGCACAGACACAGCTGCGTTGGTGACCTCTTCCTACTCCCCTGCCTTCGCCTTGTGCTTCCACTTGTCGGGAATGCTCTCAGGAGCACCTCTACCAGCGTGCGCCTGTAGTCGCGCATCTTCCGATTACGCTCCAGTGAGGGAATTAAGGACGGCACATTGTCTTTGTAATGGGGATCCAGCAGGGTGGCCACCCAGTAGTCAGCACATGTTAAAATGTGGGCAACTCTGCTGTTGTTGCGCAGGCACTGCAGCATGTAGTCACTCATGTGTGCCAGGCTGCCCAGAGGTAAGGACAAGCTATTCTCTGTGGGAGACGTATTGTCTGCGACCTCCGTATCCCCCCAGCCACGCACTAGTGATGGGCCTGAGCTGCGTTTGATACCACCCAGCTATGAACATGCTTCATCCCCATCCTCCTCCTCTTCATCCTCCTCATCCTCTTCCTTCAGTAGTGGGCCCTGGCTGGCCAAATTTGTACGTGGCCTCTGCTGTTGCAAAAATCCTCTTTCTGAGCCACTTCTAAAAGACTGGCCTGAAAGTGTTAGAGATGACCCCTCTTCCTCCTCCTCGTCCTGGGCCACATCCTCTTCCATCATCGCCCTAAGGCCTCTTTCAGACGGGCGTTGCAGGAAAATGTGCGAGTGCGTTGAGGGAACACCCGCGATTTTTCCACGCAAGTGCAAAACATTGTAATGCGTTTTGCACTCGCGTGAGAAAAATTGCGCGTTTGGTACCCAAACCCAAACTTCTTCACAGAAGTTCGGGCTTGGGATCGGTGTTCTGTACATTGTATTATTTTCTCTTATAACATGGTTATAAGGGAACATAATAGCATTCTGAACACAGAATGCATAGTAAAATAGCGCTGGAGGGGTTAAAAAACAAAAACAAATTTAACTCACCATAGACCACTTGCTCGCATAGCCGGCATCTCCTTTTGTCTTCATCTTAGCTTTTTGTAGCAACAGGACCTGAGGTGAAGTCACTCCGGTCATCACATGATCCATCACCATGGTAAAAGATCATGTGATGGATCATGTGATGACTGTGACGTCACCAAAGGTCCTTGTTGCTACACAAAGCTAAGAACAAGACAGAAGGAGATGCCGGGCTGCGCGAGCAAGTGGACTAAGATGAGTTAAATAATTTTTTTATTTTTTTTAACCCCTCCAGTGCTATTTTACTATGCATTCTGTATTCAGAATGCTATTATTTTCCCTTAGAACCATGTTATAAGGGAAAATAGTAATGATCAGGTCTCCATCCCAATCGTCTCCTAGCAACCGTGCATGAAAATCGCACAGCATCCGCACTTGCTCGCGGATGCTTGCGATTTTCGCGCAACCCCATTCACTTCTATGGGGCCTGCGTTGCGTGAAAAACGCACAAAGAGGAGCATGCTGCGATTTTCACGCAATGCACAAGTGATGCGTGAAATCACCGCTCATGAGAACAGACCCATAGAAATAAATGGGTCCGGATTCAATGCGGGTGCAATGCGTTCACTTAACGCATTGCACCCACGCGGAATACTCGCTCGTGTGAAAGTGTTTTCTCACATGGAGGCCCAGTCATTGGTGGTGAAGTGTTGCTGTTCCGCAGTGCGACTCAACCATGCGTGCTGCAGCTGAAACTCCACTATGGCCTGCTGCTGCTCGCACAGTCTCCAGCATGTGCAAGGTGGAGTTCCACCTGGTGTGCACATTGCATATTAGGCGGTGAGCAGGAAAGCCAAAGTTACGCTGTAGAGCAGACAGCCGAGCGGCGGCAATATGATAACGACGGAAGCGCGCACAGACAGCAGCAGCTCTGACATTTCGGGGTTTGTGAATGAATTTCTGCACCACCAAATTCAGCACATGCGCCAGGCAAGGGATGTGCGTCAAACCAGCTAGTCCCAGAGCTGCAATGAGATTTTGCCAATTATCACACACCAGCAGGCCGGGCTTGAGGCTCACTGGCAGCAACCACTTGTCGGTCTGTTGTTATATACCCCACCACAACTCCTGTGCGGTGTGGGGCCTGTCCCCCAAACACATCAGGTCCAGAACGGCCTGCTGACGTTTACCCATGGCTGTGCTGATGTTGGTGGTGAAGGTCTGTCGCTGACCGGATGAGGGGGTGGTACAAGAGGAGGAGGAAGCCGAGAAGGAAGAGGAGGCAACAGGAGGCAAAGAATGATGCCCTGCGATCCTTGGCGGTGGAAAGACGTGCGCCAAACTGCTCTCCGCCTGGGGCCCAGCCGCCACTACATTTACCCAGTGTGCAGTTAGAGAGATATAGCGGCCTTGGCCGTGCTTACTGGTCCACGTATCTGTGGTTAGGTTGACTTTGCCACAGATGGCGTTGCGCAGTGCACACTTGATTTTATCCGATACTTGGTTGTGCAGGGAAGCTGTCCGTCTCCACCGGCCTGAATGACAGCATTTCAAAGGCCAGTAGTTTAGAAATGCTGGCATTCAGGGCCAGGGATCGAGGGTGGCTAGGTGGGAATTTACACTTTCTCTCAAAGGTTTGTGAGAGGAAGAGCTGAACGCTTCCGTGTGACATGGTGGAGATGCTTGGTGACGGAGGTGGTGTTGTTGGTGGCACATCCTCTGTTTGCTGGGGGCAGGTGCCAACGTTCCTCCAGAGGTGGGGGAAGAAGCCGAGGAAGCACATTGTGTGAAGAAGTGCCATGCCAGGGAACTCCTTGAAGCTGCCTTTGGTTTGCTCAGTCCCTGGTGACGGTGGCCAGTAGCAGGTGAACTGTTTTGGCGATGGTTGCTCTGCTTTTGCACCCTGCTTCCTCTTTTGCTACGCTGTTGGCTTGGTCTCACCACTGCCTCTTCCTCCGAACTCTGAAAGTCAGTGGCACAACATTTATTCCATGTGGGGTCTAGGACCAGAGGGTTTTTTAACCCCAGTAAGCAAAAAGCCGTATTTGTGGCCTAAATGTGACACTCACTTATGTATGTCTAATCCCAGATGTGCACTATATCAGTGGGGGTTTTATTCACCCCAGTAAGCAAAAAGCCGTATTTCTGGCCTAAATGTGACACTCACTTATGCATGTCTAATCCCAGATGTGCACTAAATGAAACAGATGCTTTTTTTTCACCCAAGTAAGCGAAAAGTTGTATTTCTGGCCTAAATGTGACACTCACTTATGCATGTCTAATCCCAGATGTGCACTATTTGAAACAGATATATTTTTTTTCACCCGAGTAAGCGAAAAGCTGTATTTTTGGCCTAAATGTGACACTCACTTATGAACGTCTAATCCCAGATGTGCTCTATATGAAACAGATGTTTGTGTTTTTTTTCACCCCAGTAAGCAAAAAGCTGTATTTCTGGCCAAAATATGACACTCACTTATGCATGTCTAATCCCAGATGTGCACTATATGAAACAGATGGTTTTTTTTTCACCCCAGTAAGCAAAAAGCTGTATTTCTGGCCTAAATGTGACACTCACTTATGCATGTCTAATCCCAGATGTGCAGTATATCAGAGGGTTTATTAACCCCGGTAAGCAAAAAGCCGCATTTGTGGCCTAAATTTCACAGTCACTTATGCACCTATAATCGTAGATGTGCACTATATGAAACAGATCTTTTTTTTTTTTACCCCAGTATGCCCCCAGTAAGCAAAAAGCCGTATTTGTGGCCGAAATTTCACAGTCACTTATGCATGTCTAGTCCCAGATGTGCAGTATATCAGAGGGTTTATTAACCCCAGTAAGCAAAAAGCTGTATTTCTGGCCTAAATATGACACTCACTTATGCATGTCTAATCCCAGATGTGCACTATATGAAACAGATGTTTTTTTTTTCACCCCAGTAAGCAAAAAGCTGTATTTCTAGCCTAAATGTGACACTCACTTATGCACGTCTAATTCCAGATATGCAGTATATCAGAGGGTTTATTAACCCCAGAAAGCAAAAAGCTGTATTTGTGGCCTTAAATTTCACAGTCACTTATGCACCTATAATCCTAGATGTGCACTATATGAAACAGATGTGTGTTTTTTTTAACCCCATTATGCCCCAGTAAGCAAAAAGCCATATTTGTGGCCTAAATTTCACAGTCTTTTTTGCATGTCCAATCCTAGATGTGCAGTAAATTAGAGGGTTTATTAACTACAGTAAGCAAAAAGCTGTATTTTTGGTCTAAAGGTGACACTCACTTATGCACATCTAATCCCAGATTTGCACTATATAAAACAGATGTTTTTTTTTTTACCCCAGTAAGCAAAAAGCTATATTTCTGGCCTAAATGTGACACTCGCTTATGCACGTCTAATCCAAGATGTGCACTATATGAAACAGAGGGGGGTTTTTTCACCCCAGTAAGCAAAAAGCCATATTTCTGGCCTAAATGTGACACTCACTTATACATATCTAATCCTGGATGTGCACTATATGAAAAAAAGGTGTTTTTTTAACCCTTGTGTCTCAAATCTGTATTTCTGGACTTGCAGACATGCAGATATTGTTGCATAAAATGGCTGCCAATTATGTATTGATATTGACTAACTGAAGGAAAAAAAGTTTGTTTTCAGTAGTAGTTGGCTCAGGGCAGGCTTAAAAAAATTGTGCACTGCACACACAAAACACATTTGCTGTAGATGACTGAGTAATGAACCAGTTCCTGATAAGATTTCTCACTGATCTCTCCCTCACATCAGCTGCAGCCTATCCCTACACTAATCCGAGCAGAGTGACGAGCGGCGCTACGTGACTCCAGCTTAAATAAAGGCTGGGTCACATGCTGCAGTTGGCCAATCACAGCCATGCCAATAGTAGGCATGGCTGTGATGGGCTTTTGGGGGTAAGTAGCATGACGCTTGTTGTTTGGCTGCTGTGCAGCCTTTCAAAAAGCGCCAAGAAAGAACTGAACACCGAACCCGAACCCACACTTTTACGTAAATGTTCGGGTTCGGGTGCCGAGAAACCTAAAGCTCGGTACGAACCCAAACTTTACAGTTCGGGTTCGTTCAACTCTGCTCCTCATGCTTTCAATAGCTATATTCTGATGAAACAACTCACTAACCATGCAAACAAACCATAAAGCACCATACACCTATTGAACAGTAATACATCATATTTGGTTTTCCAGAGTGCATATGATCAATCATGAAGAAATGTATGGAGCGAGCCCAGAAGCTTTGTCATATTCAAAGTTTATACATATATATATATATATATAGATATATATATATATTGTAGGGATTCGCTCTGGTAGGCAGGGTAAGCGGACGCAGTACAGAGGCAAAAACAAGGTTGTAAAGCAAAAGTCAGTGTTTATTCACACAACAAGGAACAAAATAACACAAACACTTGGCAGAGTCCTGGTGTTAATTCACACCACAGGAATTCCTCCGTGGTTTTTCACACAGCAAAAAGTCCAGCAAACTCAAACAAACATGTCACCTGGATATCCACAGCAGGCTTTTAGGGCGCCTGGCTTCCAGCTGGTGGCTCTCATGCAGCTCCTAGAAACCCAGAGCATTCACAGCTCCACTCTCACTTGGAGGAACATACCGCACCCAGCTGAGCTTCTGGCTGAGCTTTTAAACCCCAGCCCAAAACCTGGCCTGGACGTGGGGAACAGCCACCCACCCTGCTCTTTGGCTGCTCCCAATAAGAACCGGCCCGGATCGGCTTTTCAGCCACACTAAGAATAAACAGTGTCAGCGAGCACTAGCTGCGGCTGACACATAAAATAACCAGTTCTTATCTCACCGAGGCCAGGAACCTCGGTGACACGTACCTTCCGTCAATGACGGACCCTTGCGCCTTCCTACAATATATATATACACCAAAGCAAGTAGAGGGTTGTTTTTTTTTTTTTTTTTAAAGATAGTACAATTTTCCATATATATTTTCTTTTACTTTTATGCATTTCTAACAATGTCTGTCACCTTGTTTTTGCTTATTAAACCAAATGTTACCTTTTTTTTATGGAAAACCATTGCATCATTAAGCAGAAAAACTAGTTTGAACACATATGTAAATTAGTTTTTTAGAACACCTTTCCCCCTCAATATAACATTGGTACTTCCCCTCTGCTCGCTAAGCCAATAATATTAGTAGGTGATTGACAGGGCCAGCTTTGTGAGAAATTCTATCTCCTGGCCCCATCATCTCAAGTACGTGTTCTAGAATCTTTTAGAGTATATCATCTTGTTCCTAAAGAAAATAAATATACTATGCACTGAAATTCTGGTGCACACATGAGATTATGGAGCCAGCTGAGAGCAGTTCTCAGAAGCCTGGCCAGGTCAATCTCCAAGTTAGCTGAGTGAGCAGAATGAAGGGACAATGGCATAGCAGTCAGAAAGGATATACCCATGGCATTCTGAGCAACTAATTTGCATATGCATTCAAACAACTTCTTCTGCCAAATAAAGCAATGGGTAAGGCTACTTTCACACTAGCATTTTTGCTGGATCCATCATGGTTCAGGAAAAACACTTTCGTTACTGATAATACAACCATCTGCATATGTTATGAACGGATTCGGTTGTATTATCTTTAACATACCCAAGATGGATCCATCATGAACTCCATTGAAAGTCAATGGAGGACGGATCCGTTTTCTATTGTGGCAGATTGTTGAAGAGAAAAAACTTATCTGTCCCCATTTACTTGCATTGGGGGTCATGCCAGATCCGTCTTGCTCCACATTCCAGAATGGAAAGAAAACGACAACATGTTGTGGTTTGCTCTCTGGTATGGAAACGCAACTAAACGGAACGGAATGCATTTTGGAGTACTCCGTTCTGTTCAGATCAGTTTTGTCCCCATTGACAATGAGTGGGGACAAAACTGAAGCATTTTTCCTCTGCTGGATCTACATGTGAATGTAGCCTAATACTGTTAATGTCTTTGCAAGTACTACCTGACATTATGGTTAGTTTAGTAAGCAAAAACAAGTTGACAGACTCCCTTTAAAAAGTACATTAAAACTGTATTATAAAGGCACATGTTAAAGCTCTCAAATTTAAGCCTTATCTGTTATAGGTCAATGATGGTTAGCTTTTTTATGTGTACAGTATATAGAGATATAGGTCTGTACATCGGAAAACTAGTCTTCCCCCCTTTCCTTCCCTGGAAGGACCCAACCAATGCCTCTCAGGCAGCTTAACTAATTATTTTTGCTCAGCTCTGTTAAAAAAATAGAAGAAAGAATGAGGAGCAAAAATGTTGTTTCTTTCCTTTTGGAATAAAGACTCATTTTGTCTTTTTTCCAGAAAAATGTGGCATGTTGTTCTCTCTCTCTTCCTCTGAATAGTGTAGTAATCAATCCAGACACAAATTGCATTTTTTTGAGTAATTTGTTTATCTCTATTTCTAATACTACCTGAAAGAGTGTAAAGCTACTTTCACACTAGCATTAAAGTTTTCCGGTATTGAGTTCCGTCATAGGGGCTCAATACTGGAAAAACACATCAGTTTTATCCTAATGCATTCTGAATGGAAAGCAATCCATTCAACATGCATCAGGACATCTTCTGTTCCGTCCCTTTTACGGTATTTGGCCACAGAAAATACTGCAGAAAGCTGCAGAATTTTCTCCGGCCAAAGTTCCGGAACACTTGCCAGATTGCCGGATGTGGCATTAATTTCTATTGAAATATATTAATGGATCTGGTACCAAGTGTTCATGAAATTGCCGCATTGAAGGATCCAGTTTTCTGGACCTTTAAAGATGCAGAAAAAAATAAATACCGGATGTGTTTTTCCGAATGACACCGGAAAGACGGATACAGTATTTCAATGCATTTTTCATACGGATCCGGATCCAGATCCAGAAACAAATGATATCCGTTTGCATATGGAATTCTGAATCCGGCAACGGAACTGCCTGACAGATTCTTCGAACACTAGTGTGAAAGTACCCTAAGCATAAACAATTGAATTGAGATCTAATTATTGTAACAAAACTAAATTCGGGACAACTACACAAAGAGAGAGAAAAATAAAAACATATAGCTCTTCTCTGAAAAAAACCCTGCAAATAATACCTCCTTCTAAAAGGAAAGAAAAGTAAGTGTATCCATTTCATATTTCTCTGGAAAACCGACTTGTAAACCAGTCTTTTTTCTAGGAGTGTGTTTACTGGACAGTAGCCTGAGATGAAAATTGTTTTGCGAAAAAGCCAGACAAGTTCTCTCAAAACAAAGTTCGGACCCGAAGAATGCTTTTTATTGGCTTGTTTATACTGGATGGTTTAAGTTTTTTTACAGGCTCTTGCGAGTCTTGGCCCAAACTGTGCACAGATCAAGATCATTAACAATAGCACCCACCGCAGGACCCACAGAGCTTAACCCAGAAACTGATAAAAGAAGTGGATTAAAACTATAATTGCAATAAAAAGTTGAGATGCTACTAGAGAAGCTGACATGATTGTTCATAGCAAACTCCTCTAGGGACAAAAATATCTTCCACTTGCAGTGTTGCTTGCAAATATTCTAGTTAGAGATGTGTGAATCGAAGCTGACAAAGTGGAATTCGTTTAGAATTTCAGGAAAAAATTGATTTACAACGAATGCAAATTTCCTTGTGTTTCGTAGTAACAAATCAATTTTTTTTTAAATGGCGGCTACACGTGTGAGGACTGAGGACATTGGGAAAGGAACTCTGTGAAGGTGGGATCACCCAGATTGACATGGCTGCATGCAACCAATTAGCAGCCAGCTAGTCCTGTGATGTCACAGCCCTATAAATATGGCAGTCATTTTAGATTCTGCCATTTTCCAGCATTCAGAGTACAGGGACAGAAGTGTGAAGGCACTAGGGACAGCTATTGGGAAAACCTCTAAGATTAAAAAAAGTAAAAAAGATTTATAAGTGCAGGGAAAGGATAGGGAGGAATCATTGCATGGCATCTTAGTGCAGAGAGAGACGCCAGAAGGTGCTAGGGACATTGATTGGAAAGTTCAGGGAACGATTATTTGTGGATCCAAATAGTCATTATACCCCATGAACGACCCTATATCCCATATTGTGTGCTGGACTATTTGTTGTTAGCCTCAAAATATACCTATACAGGATACTGAATAAATATATAAAAATACACACACCCCGATACGGCAGAAACACGTCGGGATGTGTGTATTTTTATAAATTTATTTAGTATCCTGTATAGGTATATTTTGAGACTAACAACAAATAGTCCAGCACACAATATAGGATATAGGGTTGTTCTAGGGCTATAATTGGTCTAGGCACGAGGACAGGGCACCCCACCATAAGGAGGTGTTCCTGGGCTGAGTTAGCCATAGGGTTGTAATTTGGGACATATTGATCCCTTTTACATCAGTAACCCACATACTTGTACCAGTGTTACCTATACCTTTTCCTTTGTAATCCGACCTATGATAAAGAAGAATAATCTCTTTATTTTTCTGTGAATTGACACGGTATTAGTCTGTGTAAACAAGTTTCACCAGGGCAACTTTAGCCTACTACCCATTTATTAAAGGTATTTTTAGCAGGGCACGTCAAACTTTGATACTCAATTACTTACATGTGCACTATTTGATTATCATATGATATAATATTTGATACTTTTTTCTATAAAAACAAAACTTGATCAAAACTGTCAGATGAATATTGTAAAAAAAAAAAAAAATGGTGCCAAAACAGCTATTTTTTGTTACCTTACATCACAAAAAGTGTAATATAGAGCAACCAAAAACATATTTACCCTAAAATAGTACCAATAAAATTGCCACCTTATCCTGTAGTTTCCAAAATGGGGTAATTTGTTTGGAGTTTCTACTCTAGGAGTGCATCAGGAGGTCCTCAAATGTGACATGGCAACTTAAAATTATCCCAGTGAAATCTGCCCTCCAAAAAACACATGGCTCTCCTTTCCTTCTGCGCTCTGCCGTGTGCCCGTACAGCAGTTTATATTCATAAATGGGGTGTTTTTGAAAAACAGCAGAATCAGGGTAATAAATATGGAGTTTTGTTTGGCTGTTAACCCTTGCTTTGTTACCAGAAAAAAATAAAAAGGATTAAAATGGAAAATGTGCCCAAAAAGTTAAAGGGCTTCTGTCACCCCACTAAACGCATTATTATTATTTTTTTTTTGTCTACTTATAATCCCTTTCCTGCCGTATTGCCATACATTGTTATTAATGATTTTCGTTCAGTAGATTTAGCCAAAAACTTACTTTCATGATATGCTAATTACCTTTCTACCAGCAAGTATTATATACTTTATTTTTACTTTCTAAAAAACATTTACCCTAAATAAATAGAATGTGACAGTAGACCTATCTAATGTATAGAACAAACTTTTATAGATACACAATTTTTGGGGTACACATCTAGATATAGGGAAGGGGATTCTTTTCCTAAAGTTACGCATCTAATATGGAAGATCCTGCTGAGCGGTCAGGCGACAAGTTGGAGGGCGAATGTATCTAGGGCTTGTGGATACACTTCCCATATCACCTTGGACGGGCTCAACCATTATTAATAGAGTTGAGCGAACACCTGGATGTTCGGGTTCGAGAAGTTCGGCCGAACATCCCGGAAATGTTCGGGTTCGGGATCCGAACCCGATCCGAACTTCGTCCCGAACCCGAACCCCATTGAAGTCAATGGGGACCCGAACTTTTCGGCACTAAAAAGGCTGTAAAACAGCCCAGGAAAGAGCTAGAGGGCTGCAAAAGGCAGCAACATGTAGGTAAATCCCCTGCAAACAAATGTGGATAGGGAAATGAATTAAAATAAAAATTAAATAAATAAAAATTAACCAAAATCAATTGGAGAGAGGTTCCATAGCAGAGAATCTGGCTTCCCGTCACCCACCACTGGAACAGTCCATTCTCAGATATTTAGGCCCCGGCACCCAGGCAGAGGAGAGAGGTCCCGTAACAGAGAATCTGTCTTCATGTCAGCAGAGAATTAGTCTGCATGTCATAGCAGAGAATGAGGCTTCACGTCAGCCACCACTGCAACAGTCCATTGGCATATATTTAGGCCCAGCACACACACAGGCAGAGGAGAGAGGTCCCGTAACAGACAATCTGGCTTCATGTCAGCAGAGAATCAGTCTGCATGTCATAGCAGAGAATCAGGCTTCACGTCAGCCACCACTGCAACAGTCCATTGGCATATATTTAGGCCCAGCACACACACAGGCAGAGGAGAGAGGTCCCGTAACAGAGAATCTGGCTTCATGTCAGCAGAGAATCAGTCTGCATGTCATAGCAGAGAATGAGGCTTCACGTCACCCACCACTGCAACAGTCCATTGGCATATATTTAGGCCTAGCACACAGGCAGAGCAGAGAGGTCCCGTAACAGACAATCTGGCTTCATGTCAGCAGAGAATCAGTCTGCATGTCATAGCAGAGAATGAGGCTTCACGTCAGCCACCACTGCAACAGTCCATTGGCATATATTTAGGCCTAGCACACAGGCAGAGCAGAGAGGTCCCGTAACAGACAATCTGGCTTCATGTCAGCAGAGAATCAGTCTGCATGTCATAGCAGAGAATCAGGCTTCACGTCAGCCACCACTGCAACAGTCCATTGTCATAAATTTAGGCCCAGCACCCAGGCAGAGGAGAGAGGTCCCGTAACAGACAATCTGGCTTCATGTCAGCAGAGAATTAGTCTGCATGTCATAGCAGAGAATCAGGCTTCATGTCAGCCACCACTGCAACAGTCCATTGGCATATATTTAGGCCCAGCACCCAGGCAGAGGAGGGAGGTCCCGTAACAGAGAATCTGTCTTCATGTCAGCAGAGAATCAGTCTGCATGTCATAGCAGAGAATGAGGCTTCACGTCACCCACCACTGCAACAGTCCATTGGCATATATTTAGGCCTAGCACACAGGCAGAGCAGAGAGGTCCCGTAACAGAGAATCTGTCTTCATGTCAGCAGAGAATCAGTCTGCATGTCATAGCAGAGAATGAGGCTTCACGTCAGCCACCACTGCAACAGTCCATTGGCATATATTTAGGCCTAGCACACAGGCAGAGGAGAGGTTCATTCAACTTTGGGTAGCCTCGCAATATAATGGTAAAATGAAAATAAAAATAGGATTGAATGAGGAAGTGCCCTGGAGTCCAATAATATATGGTTATGGGGAGGTAGTTAATGTCTAATCTGGACAAGGGACGGACAGGTCCTGTGGGATCCATGCCTGGTTCATTTTTATGAACGTCAGCTTGTCCACATTGGCTGTAGACAGGCGGCTGCGTTTGTCTGTAATGACGCCCCCTGCCGTGCTGAATACACGTTCAGACAAAACGCTGGCTGCCGGGCAGGCCAGCACCTCCAAGGCATAAAAGGCTAGCTCTGGCCACGTGGACAATTTAGAGACCCAGAAGTTGAATGGGGCCGAACCATCAGTCAGTACGTGGAGGGGTGTGCACACGTACTGTTCCACCATGTTAGTGAAATGTTGCCTCCTGCTAACACGTTGCGTATCAGGTGGTGGTGCAGTTAGCTGTGGCGTGTTGACAAAAGTTTTCCACATCTCTGCCATGCTAACCCTGCCCTCAGAGGAGCTGGCCGTGACACAGCTGCCTTGGCGACCTCTTGCTCCTCCTCTGCCTTGGCCTTGGGCTTCCACTTGTTCCCCTGTGACATTTGGGAATGCTCTCAGTAGCGCGTCTACCAACGTGCGCTTGTACTCGCGCATCTTCCTATCACGCTCCAGTGCAGGAAGTAAGGTGGGCACATTGTCTTTGTAGCGTGGATCCAGCAGGGTGGCAACCCAGTAGTCCGCACAGGTTAAAATGTGGGCAACTCTGCTGTCGTTGCGCAGGCACTGCAGCATGTAGTCGCTCATGTGTGCCAGGCTGCCCAGGGGTAAGGACAAGCTGTCCTCTGTGGGAGGCGTATCGTCATCGTCCTGCCTTTCCCCCCAGCCACGCACCAGTGATGGACCCGAGCTGCGTTGGGTGCCACCCCGCTGTGACCATGCTTCATCCTCATCCTCCTCCACCTCCTCCTCATCCTCGTCCTCCTCGTCCTCCAGTAGTGGGCCCTGGCTGGCCACATTTGTACCTGGCCTCTGCTGTTGCCAAAAACCTCCCTCTGAGTCACTTCGAAGAGACTGGCCTGAAAGTGCTAAAAATGACCCCTCTTCCTCCTCCTCCTCCTCCTCCTCCTGGGCCACCTCCTCTTCCATCATCGCCCTAAGTGTTTTCTCAAGGAGACATAGAAGTGGTATTGTAACGCTGATAACGGTGTCATCGCCACTGGCCATGTTGGTGGAGTACTCGAAACAGCGCAACAGGGCACACAGGTCTCGCATGGAGGCCCAGTCATTGGTGGTGAAGTGGTGCTGTTCTGTAGTGCGACTGACCCGTGCGTGCTGCAGCTGAAACTCCACTATGGCCTGCTGCTGCTCGCACAGTCTGTCCAGCATGTGCAAGGTGGAGTTCCACCTGGTGGGCACGTCGCATATGAGGCGGTGAGCGGGAAGGCCGAAGTTACGCTGTAGCGCAGACAGGCGAGCAGCAGCAGGATGTGAACGCCGGAAGCGCGAACAGACGGCCCGCACTTTATGCAGCAGCTCTGACATGTCGGGGTAGTTGTGAATGAACTTCTGCACCACCAAATTCAGCACATGCGCCAAGCAAGGGATGTGCGTCAAATTGGCTAGTCCCAGAGCTGCAACGAGATTTCGCCCATTATCACACACCACCAGGCCGGGCTTGAGGCTCACCGGCAGCAACCACTCGTCGGTCTGTTGTTCTATACCCCGCCACAACTCCTGTGCGGTGTGGGGCCTGTCCCCCAAACATATGAGTTTCAGAATGGCCTGCTGACGTTTACCCCGGGCTGTGCTGAAGTTGGTGGTGAAGGTGTGTGGCTGACTGGATGAGCAGGTGGAAGAAGAGGAGGAGGAAGCCGAGAAGGAGGAGGTGGCAACAGGAGGCAAAGAATGTTGCCCTGCGATCCTTGGCGGCGGAAGGACGTGCGCCAAACAGCTCTCCGCCTGGGGCCCAGCTGCCACTACATTTACCCAGTGTGCAGTTAGGGAGATATAGCGTCCCTGGCCGTGCTTACTGGTCCACGTATCTGTGGTTAGGTGGACCTTGCCACAGATGGCGTTGCGCAGTGCACACTTGATTTTATCGGATACTTGGTTGTGCAGGGAAGGCACGGCTCTCTTGGAGAAGTAGTGCCGGCTGGGAACAACATACTGTGGGACAGCAAGCGACATGAGCTGTTTGAAGCTGTCTGTGTCCACCAGCCTAAATGACAGCATTTCATAGGCCAGTAGTTTAGAAATGCTGGCATTCAGGGCCAGGGATCGAGGGTGGCTAGGTGGGAATTTACGCTTTCTATCAAATGTTTGTGAGATGGAGAGCTGAACGCTGGCGTGTGACATGGTTGAGACGCTTGGTGACGGAGGTGGTGGTGGTGGTGTTGGTGGTACATCCCCTGTTTGCTGGGCGGCAGGTGCCAACGTTCCTCCAGAGGCGGAGGAAGAGGCCGAGGCGGCAGCAGCAGAATAGGCCGAGGCGGCAGCAGCAGAAGAGGTAGCAGGGGGAGCCTGAGTGACTTCCTTGGTTTTAAGGTGTTTACTCCACTGCAGTTCATGCTTTGCATGCAGGTGCCTGGTCATGCAGGTTGTGCTCAGGTTCAGAACGTTAATGCCTCGCTTCAGGCTCTGATGGCACAGCGTGCAAACCACTCGGGTCTTGTCGTCAGCACATTGTTTGAAGAAGTGCCATGCCAGGGAACTCCTTGAAGCTGCCTTTGGGGTGCTCGGTCCCAGATGGCGGCGGTCAGTAGCAGGCGGAGTCTCTTGGCGGCGGGTGTTCTGCTTTTGCCCACTGCTCCCTCTTTTGCTACGCTGTTGGCTCGGTCTCACCACTGCCTCTTCCTCCGAACTGTGAAAGTCAGTGGCACGACCTTCATTCCATGTGGGGTCTAGGACCTCATCGTCCCCTGCATCGTCTTCCACCCAGTCTTGATCCCTGACCTCCTGTTCAGTCTGCACACTGCAGAAAGACGCAGCAGTTGGCACCTGTGTTTCGTCATCATCAGAGACATGCTGAGGTGGTATTCCCATGTCCTCATCATCAGGAAACATAAGTGGTTGTGCGTCAGTGCATTCTATGTCTTTCACCGCTGGGGAAGGGCTAGGTGGATGCCCTTGGGAAACCCTGCCAGCGGAGTCTTCAAACAGCATAAGAGACTGCTGCATAACTTGAGGCTGAGACAGTTTCCCTGGTATGCATGGGGGTGATGTGACAGACTGATGGGGTTGGTTTTCAGGCGCCATCTGTGCGCTTTCTGCAGAAGACTGGGTGGGAGATAATGTGAACGTGCTGGATCCACTGTCGGCCACCCAATTGACTAATGCCTGTACCTGCTCAGGCCTTACCATCCTTAGAACGGCATTGGGCCCCACCATATATCGCTGTAAATTCTGGCGGCTACTGGGACCTGAGGTAGTTGGTACACTAGGACGTGTGGATGTGGCAGAACGGCCACGTCCTCTCCCAGCACCAGAGGGTCCACTAACACCACCACGACCATGTCCACGTCCGCGTCCCTTACTAGATGTTTTTCTCATTGTTATGGTTCACCACAACAACAAATATATTATTTGGCCCAATGTATTGTATTCAAATTCAGCGGGATATAAATTTGAGGCCTAGTATTTAGGCGCTGGGTGACCGGTATGGATTTAGTGACAGAATTAGACTTGGAAATGCACAGAAGCGTGTGTGTGAAGTTATTCTGAATGACCCTATGTGCACCTTCAATATGATCTACCCTTTTAGGGATAGATTTCAAATAGCTCTGATATAGCAGAAACGACTAAATTATGAAATTGCTAAATTGGGAATTGTATTTCAACCCAGAACAAAAAATGTGCTTTGACGGACACTAAATAACTTTCCCAGCCACAACAGGACAGCGGTAACGAGAGATTTAGCGGGATATAAATTTGAGGCCTAGTATTTAGGCGCTGGGTGACAGGTATGGGTTTAGTGACAGAATTAGATTTGGAAATGCACAGTAGCGGGTGTGTGAAGTTATTCTGAATGACCCTATGTGCACCTTGAATATTATATACCCTTTTAGGGATAGATTTCAAATAGCTCTGATATAGCAGAAACCACTAAATTATGAAATTGCTAAATTGGGAATTGTATTTCAACCCAGAACAAGAAATGTGCTTGAACGGACACTAAATAACTCGCCCAGCTACAGCACTAGGCACAGATTTAGCGGGATATAAATTTGAGGCCTAGTATTTAGGCGCTGGGTGACAGGTATGGGTTTAGTGCCAGAATTAGACTTGGAAATACACAGTAGCGGGTGTGTGTGAAGTTATTCTGAATGACCCAATGTGCACCTTGAATATTATATACCCTTTTAGGGATAGATTTCAAATAGCTCTGATATAGCAGAAACCACTAAATTATGAAATTGCTAAATTGGGAATTGTATTTCAACCCAGAACAAGAAATGTGCTTGAACGGACACTAAATAACTCGCCCAGCTACAGCACTAAGGACAGATTTAGCGGGATATAAATTTGAGGCCTAGTATTTAGGCGCTGGGTGACAGGTATGGGTTTAGTGCCAGAATTAGACTTGGAAATACACAGTAGCGGGTGTGTGTGAAGTTATTCTGAATGACCCAATGTGCACCTTGAATATTATATACCCTTTTAGGGATAGATTTCAAATAGCTCTGATATAGCAGAAACCACTAAATTATGAAATTGCTAAATTGGGAATTGTATTTCAACCCAGAACAAGAAATGTGCTTGAACGGACACTAAATAACTCGCCCAGCTACAGCACTAGGGACAGATTTAGCTGGATATAAATTTGAGGCCTAGTATTTAGGCGCTGGGTGACAGGTATGGGTTTAGTGCCAGAATTAGACTTGGAAATACACAGTAGCGGGTGTGTGTGAAGTTATTCTGAATGACCCAATGTGCACCTTGAATATTATATACCCTTTTAGGGATAGATTTCAAATAGCTCTGATATAGCAGAAACCACTAAATTATGAAATTGCTAAATTGGGAATTGTATTTCAACCCAGAACAAGAAATGTGCTTGAACGGACACTAAATAACTCGCCCAGCTACAGCACTAAGGACAGATTTAGCGGGATATAAATTTGAGGCCTAGTATTTAGGCGCTGGGTGACAGGTATGGGTTTAGTGCCAGAATTAGACTTGGAAATACACAGTAGCGGGTGTGTGTGAAGTTATTCTGAATGACCCAATGTGCACCTTGAATATTATATACCCTTTTAGGGATAGATTTCAAATAGCTCTGATATAGCAGAAACCACTAAATTATGAAATTGCTAAATTGGGAATTGTATTTCAACCCAGAACAAGAAATGTGCTTGAACGGACACTAAATAACTCGCCCAGCTACAGCACTAAGGACAGATTTAGCGGGATATAAATTTGAGGCCTAGTATTTAGGCGCTGGGTGACAGGTATGGGTTTAGTGCCAGAATTAGACTTGGAAATACACAGTAGCGGGTGTGTGTGAAGTTATTCTGAATGACCCAATGTGCACCTTGAATATTATATACCCTTTTAGGGATAGATTTCAAATAGCTCTGATATAGCAGAAACCACTAAATTATGAAATTGCTAAATTGGGAATTGTATTTCAACCCAGAACAAGAAATGTGCTTGAACGGACACTAAATAACTCGCCCAGCTACAGCACTAGGGACAGATTTAGCTGGATATAAATTTGAGGCCTAGTATTTAGGCGCTGGGTGACAGGTATGGGTTTAGTGTCAGAATTAGACTTGGAAATACACAGTAGCGGGTGTGTGTGAAGTTATTCTGAATGACCCAATGTGCACCTTGAATATTATATACCCTTTTAGGGATAGATTTCAAATAGCTCTGATATAGCAGAAACCACTAAATTATGAAATTGCTAAATTGGGAATTGTATTTCAACCCAGAACAAGAAATGTGCTTGAACGGACACTAAATAACTCGCCCAGCTACAGCACTAAGGACAGATTTAGCGGGATATAAATTTGAGGCCTAGTATTTAGGCGCTGGGTGACCGGTATGGATTTAGTGACAGAATTAGACTGGGATATGGCCAAAAAATAAACAGACTATTGCTGGTTAAATGCACTTGGTGTGACAGCTTCACCCTGATGTAGGCTTTAGCCAAAAAACAACCACACCATTGAGGGTTAAATGCACTTGGTGACAGGCGCAGCTTGCCCCTGATTTAGTATATGGCCAAAAAATGAACAGACTATTGCTGGTTAAATGCACTTGGTGTGACAGCTTCACCCTGATGTAGGCTTTAGCCAAAAAACAACCACACCATTGAGGGTTAAATGCACTTGGTGACAGGCGCAGCTTGCCCCTGATTTTGTATATGGCCAAAAAATGAACAGACTATTGCTGGTTAAATGCACTTGGTGTGACAGCTTCACCCTGATGTAGGCTTTAGCCAAAAAACAACCACACCATTGAGGGTTAAATGCACTTGGTCGCAGCTTGTGCTGGCGCACCACAAGACACAAAATGGCCGCCGATCACCCCAGAAAAATGTGACTGACAAACGGTCTGGGCAGCCTAAAAACAGTGAGCAATTGAGGATCAGCAGCTCAATGATCCACAGCTGCAGATCGATCAGTTAATCAAGTCCTTTGGAGGAGTTAATCTGCCTAATCTCGCCCTACTGTCGCAGCCGCAACCTCTCCCTACGCTAATCAGAGCAGAGTGACGGGCGGCGCTATGTGACTCCAGCTTAAATAGAGGCTGGGTCACATGGTGCTCTGGCCAATCACAGCCATGCCAATAGTAGGCATGGCTGTGATGGCCTCTTGGGGCAAGTAGTATGACGCTTGTTGATTGGCTGCTTTGCAGCCTTTCAAAAAGCGCCAAGAAAGCGTCACAAAAGCGCGAAGAAAGCGACGAACACCGAACCCGAACCCGGACTTTTACGAAAATGTCCGGGTTCGGGTCCGTGTCACGGACACCCCAAAATTCGGTACGAACCCGAACTATACAGTTCGAGTTCGCTCATCCCTAATTATTAACAATAATTGGTCCACGGGTTTGTCAATAACTGGTCTAACGGTCCTTGACATCCAGAGGTGTATGCTTTAAACATTACTCATCAGTTCTTAACTGGTCATTTATGCATATCTGTGATAAGCCCTGTCTAACCAACTGACTCTCTGAGGGACTGTTACATTGTCATCTCCGGCACATATTAGCCATAAACAGATATGACTGTATGCCAATCAGTCCCCTGCATCTGGTTTGACAGCCCAGGCTATATCTTGATGATCTTTTTCAACTTTGTGTTTCTATGTGTTTAAATGTGAATCACCCACGGGATTGACCCAAAGCCTGGGGAAAACATGTTGGGGTAAGTAAGGGTACAAGGACCCACTAGGGTGCTATAGCCCAGGTATGAGGACAGAGAGACCCCACCATTAGGGGTCCTCTCTGACCTGAGTCTTACTGCAGGGTAACTTTAGGGAAAGGATCCCTTCCCTATCGCCTAATGTGTACCCCCAATATTGTGTATCTATAAAAGTTTATTCTATATTCGACTGTTGCATTAGATTTATTTAGGGTAATTGCTTTTTAGAATGTAAAAATAAAGTATATAATATTTTAAGGGTTAAAAATTTTGTTGCTGGATATTTAATCTTGTACCCATATACCCCCAATGGATACTTGTATCTTGATGTAAATTAATTGCAAATGTCATTCCATTCTATGTTTTTGGCATACAATAGCAGAAAAAATTATGCCATAACTACAGCATGTTACCATCATAATGTGAAAAGAGAATTAGTGGTGTCTCTGATTTGCAAGTTAGCTTTGTATTTAATATATGTAGCCATCAGATTTGGAAGGAAATAGCAATATTGCACATTTATGCACAGTCATTGGAATTAAGCAACGAATTAGGGCAATGAATAGTATTTCTAAGAAAACATTAAAGTTCCTATTGATTTTTTTTGTAATAAATTACTTTATGAACATCTGGTCAAATTGCACAAATTGTTTTGTGATCAGGGTTCCAAGCACTAAATAAGTTATTGACTTTCCTTAAATTCATGGCCTGGTTAAGCTGTACTGCTTCATTCACAAGAAAAAAATGTATGTCTTGTTTTTCATTTGATAAGATTTACAATGTGGTAATTGCACAATTTAATTGCAAATGAAGAGTTATCTAGTTTCTCCTTATTGTTTACTGACCATTAAATAATGATTGGTGTCCTTAAATAGTTTAGTCAATTTAAAAAATCACCTTATTATCAGGCATATCATTTAATTGTTCCATTGCAGAAGGTTGATCCTGCTTTAGATGGATCATTCCTAAAGTCTTTTTACTATGGATGAGCAAACTGAGTTTAAAAGAACTAAACTTCACATAAATGTGCCCACCAAATGAATCTAAAGCAATTTTTATTTGCTTAGGATGAATCGGATAAAAATGTCACCCAGTGCCATTTTACTGTTCATATTGGCAAGCAAAACCATGAGGGATGAAGAAGAAGGTTGGTTACATGGCACGAGGAGGAAGTGGGGGGAGGGCTTGCCTTAATTGGCTCGTAGGCAGAGATACAGCCTGGTCAGCCAATAAGGGGCAGTAGTCAACAAGGTCATGTCATGTCACAGAATGCCATTCTACTTTGTACTTGTGACCTGGAATGATGTTGTGTTGCGGCTCAGTTTTTTCTCTGAAATTCAAATTAAAGTTCACTTTGTGGACTTCAATTCACTAAGCACTAGTCACTAGAGATGGCCTTGCAGTTTGCCCGGCAGTCATTTTGCAGCGAACTTTGCTCATTCACGATTCGCCGAAGGGGCGAACATATAGCGATCTCCGCCGGCGACATATTCAAAAACATTGTAAAGAATTTTAACCCATGACACATCCATCAGGTGGTACAGGACAGCCAATTGAGATGTTTCAGCACATGAACATACCCCCTATCTTATAAATAAACCTGATCTGGCTGCCATTTTATATTCAGTCTTTTGCAAGTGTAGGGAGAGGTTGCTGTGTGGAGCAGGGACAGACTGTTAGGGACACCAAACGCTAGCTAATAGGGCCACAAAAGTCCATTTAAGGACTGGTATAGGTGTGCTATCGAAAGGTGTGACTTACTGAGGGGTGTGATGTACTTACAATATACTTTCTAACATAGAAAGTATATTATAGTGCATATATATTGTGCAGCAGTTGTGTGCGGTTCTGCTGTGATACTGCAGCTACACAGAGTGCCAAACGCTATTCGAACAAATCATTTCTTCTGGTGTGATATACCTGTTGCCCCCCCCAAAAAAGTGATTGAACCAGGGGTGTTATATACCAATAATATACTTTCTATACAGGGAGTGCAGAATTATTAGGCAAATGAGTATTTTGACCATATCATCCTCTTTATGCATTTTGTCTTACTCCAAGCTGTATAGGCTCGAAAGCCTACTACCAATTAAGCATATTAGGTGATGTGCATCTCTGTAATGAGAAGGGATGTGGTCTAATGACATCAACACCCTATATCAGGTGTGCATAATTATTAGGCAACTTCCTTTCCTTTGGCAAAATGTGTCAAAAGAAGGACTTGACAGGCTCAGAAAAGTCAAAAATAGTGAGATATCTTGCAGAGGGATCCAGCACTCTTAAAATTGCAAAGCTTCTGAAGCGTGATCATCGAACAATCAAGCGTTTCATTCAAAATAGTCAACAGGGTCGCAAGAAGCGTGTGGAAAAACCAAGGCGCAAAATAACTGCCCATGAACTGAGAAAAGTCAAGTGTGCAGCTGCCAAGATGCCACTTGCCACCAGTTTGGCCATATTTCAGAGCTGCAACATCACTGGAGTGTCCAAAAGCACAAGGTGTGCAATACTCAGAGACATGGCCAAGGTAAGAAAGGCTGAAAGACGACCACCACTGAACAAGACACACAAGCTGAAATGTCAAGACTGGGCCAAGAAATATCTCAAGACTGATTTTTCTAAGGTTTTATGGACTGATGAAATGAGAGTGAGTCTTGATGGGCCAGATGGATGGGCCCGTGGCTGGATTGGTAAAGGGCAGAGAGCTCCAGTCCGACTCAGACGCCAGCAAGGTGGAGGTGGAGTACTGGTTTGGGCTGGTATCATCAAAGATGAGCTTGTGGGGCCTTTTCGGGTTGAGGATGGAGTCAAGCTCAACTCCCAGTCCTACTGCCAGTTTCTGGAAGACACCTTCTTCAAGCAGTGGTACAGGAAGAAGTCTGCATCCTTCAAGAAAAACATGATTTTCATGCAGGACAATGCTCCATCACACGCGTCCAAGTACTCCACAGCGTGGCTGGCAAGAAAGGGTATAAAAGAAGAAAATCTAATGACATGGCCTCCTTGTTCACCTGATCTGAACCCCATTGAGAACCTGTGGTCCATCATCAAATGTGAGATTCACAAGGAGGGAAAACAGTACACCTCTCTGAACAGTGTCTGGGAGGCTGTGGTTGCTGCTGCACGCAATGTTGATGGTGAACAGATCAAAACACTGACAGAATCCATGGATGGCAGGCTTTTGAGTGTCCTTGCAAAGAAAGGTGGCTATATTGGTCACTGATTTGTTTTTGATTTGTTTTTGAATGTCAGAAATGTATATTTGTGAATGTTGAGATGTTATATTGGTTTCACTGGTAAAAATAAATAATTGAAATGGATATATATTTGTTTTTTGTTAAGTTGCCTAATAATTATGCACAGTAATAGTCACCTGCACACACAGATATCCCCCTAAAATAGCTAAAACTAAAAACAAACTAAAAACTACTTCCAAAAATATTCAGCTTTGATATTAATGAGTTTTTTTGGGTTCATTGAGAACATGGTTGTTGTTCAATAATAAAATTAATCCTCAAAAATACAACTTGCCTAATAATTCTGCACTCCCTGTATAGGAACTTATGACAGTCATGAACCTTTGAATAAAAAAAACTATTAATATATATTGGGATTTACTACATGATAAATATTGAAAACTCCTTAAAGGGAGCCTGTCACCTTCAAAAACCATCTGAAGCTGCCAGCAGAACCTCAGAGTAGCGAGCAGTGTGTTCCTGACGATTGTTTTGTTCCTGATTGCAGATGTGGCAAAAGCTCTGAAAACATTCCATTATCCCCTGCCGGTGCGCTTCTCTAGACATGCTTGAAGTCAAGGGGGCAGCGGCTTCATTGCTTCAAGTAAAAATAACCACTTCACCTTCCCTGCCTCTTCACTGTGACTGACAGCCGGCAATTTGGCTGGCTTTGTAGAACTCTCTGCATAAGTGCTGTCAGTCACAGTGAAGAGGCAGGGAAGGGAGCCCGATTACCTTTACTTGAAGCAAGGAGGCCGCTGCCCCCTTGACTTCAAGCATGTCTAGAGATGCGCGCTGGCAAAATAGCCATCAGAAACACACTGCTCGCTACTCTCAGGTTCTGCTGCCAGCTTCAGATGGTTTTTGGAGGTGACAGGTTACCATTAAACAAAAATCAATTTTTTCATATAGAAAAGAGAAATCAATAGGTAATAGATTAATCCCTTTAGGACACAGCCAAATTTCACCTTAAGGACCAGGCCATTTTTTGCAAATCTGACCAGTGTCACTTTAAAACACTTTGGCTTATCCAGGCCATTCTGAGATTGTTTTTTCATCACATATTGTACTTCATGACACTGGTGAAATGAAGTAAAAAAATATATATATACTTTTATTTATTAAAAAAATACCAAATTTGCCAAAGATTTGTAAAAAAATGCTAATTTCCAAGTTTCACTTTCTCTACTTCTATAATACATAGTAATACCTACAAAAATAGTTATTACTTTATATTCCCAATATGTCTACTTCATGTTTGTATCAATTTGGGAATGATATTTTATTTTTGGGGGCTTAGAAGTTTAGAAGCAAATCTTGAAATTTTTCAGAAATAAAAAAAAAAAAACTTTTTAGGGACCAGTTGAGGTCTGAAGCCACTTTGTGAGGCTTACTTAATAGAAACCACCCAAAAATGACCCCATTCTAGAGACTACACCCCTCAAGGTATTCAAAACGGATTTTACAAACGTTGTTACTAGGGATGAGCGAACTCGAACTGTATAGTTCGGGTTCGTACCGAATTTTGGGGTGTCCGTGACACGGACCCGAACCCGGACATTTTCGTAAAAGACCGGGTTCGGGTTCGGTGTTCGTCGCTTTCTTGGCGCTTTTGTGACGCTTTCTTGGCGCTTTTTGAAAGGCTGCAAAGCAGCCAATCAACAAGCGTCATACTACTTGCCCCAAGAGGCCGTCACAGCCATGCCTACTATTGGCATGGCTGTGATTGGCCAGAGCACCATGTGACCCAGCCTCTATTTAAGCTGGAGTCACATAGCGCCGCCAGTCACTCTGCTCTGATTAGCGTAGGGAGAGGTTGCGGCTGCGACAGTAGGGCGAGATTAGGCAGATTAACTCCTCCAAAGGACTTGATTAATCGATCGATCTGCAGCTGTGCATCATTGAGCTGCTGAAATTCAAATGCTCACTGTTTTTAGGCTGCCCAGACCGTTTGTCAGTCACTTTTTTCTGGGGTGATCGGCGGCCATTTTGTATCTTGTGGGGTGCTGCGACCAAGTGCATCCAAGCTGCGACCAAGTGCATTTAACCCTCAATGGTGTGGTTGTTTTTTGGCTAAAGCCTACATCAGGGTGAAGCTGTCACACCAAGTGCATTTAACCAGCAATAGTCTGTTTATTTTTTGGCCATATACTACATCAGGGGCAAGCTGCGCCTGTCACCAAGTGCATTTAACCCTCAATGGTGTGGTTGTTTTTTGGCTAAAGCCTACATCAGGGTGAAGCTGTCACACCAAGTGCATTTAACCAGCAATAGTCTGTTCATTTTTTGGCCATATACTACATCAGGGGCAAGCTGCGCCCGTCACCAAGTGCATTTAACCAGCAATAGTCTGTTCATTTTTTGGCCATATACTACATCAGGGGCAAGCTGCGCCCGTCACCAAGTGCATTTAACCCTCAGTAGTGTGGTTGGTCAAGCTGTCACACCAAGTGCATTTAACCAGCAATAGTCTGTTCATTTTTTGGCCATATACTACATCAGGGGCAAGCTGCGCCCGTCACCAAGTGCATTTAACCCTCAGTAGTGTGGTTGGTCAAGCTGTCACACCAAGTGCATTTAACCAGCAATAGTCTGTTCATTTTTTGGCCATATACTACATCAGGGGCAAGCTGCGCCTGTCACCAAGTGCATTTAACCCTCAATGGTGTGTTTTGTTTTTGGCTAAAGCCTACATCAGGGTGAAGCTGTCACACCAAGTGCATTTAACCAGCAATAGTCTGTTCATTTTTTGGCCATATACTACATCAGGGGCAAGCTGCGAACGTCACCAAGTGCATTTAACCCTCAGTAGTGTGGTTGGTCAAGCTGTCACACCAAGTGCATTTAACCAGCAATAGTGTGGTTATTTTTTGGCCATATCCCAGTCTAATTCTGTCACTAAATCCATACCGGTCACCCAGCGCCTAAATACTAGGCCTCAAATTTATATCCCGCTAAATCTGTCGTTACCGCTGTACTGTTGTGGCTGGGCAAGTTATTTAGTGTCCGTCAAAGCACATTTTTTGTTCAGGGTTGAAATACAATTCCCAATTTAGCAATTTCATAATTTAGTGGTTTCTGCTATATCAGAGCTATTTGAAATCTATCCCTAAAAGGGTATATAATATTCAAGGTGCACATAGGGTCATTCAGAATAACTTCACACACACTCTACTGTGCATTTCCAAGTCTAATTCTGTCACTAAATCTATACCGGTCACCCAGCGCCTAAATAGTAGGCCTCAAATTTATATCCCGCTAAATCTGTCGTTACCGCTGTCCTGTTGTGGATGGGCAAGTTATTTAGTGTCCGCCAAAGCACATTTTTTGTTCTGGGTTGAAATACAATTCCCAATTTAGCAATTTCATAATTTAGTGGTTTCTGCTATATCACAGCTATTTGAAATCTATCCCTAAAAGGGTATATAATATTCAAGGTGCACATAGGGTCATTCAGAATAACTTCACACACACGCTACTGTGCATTTCCAAGTCTAATTCTGTTAGTAAATCCATACCGGTCACCCAGCGCCTAAATACTAGGCCTCAAATTTATATCCCGCTACATCTGTCGTTACCGCTGTCCTGTTGTGGCTGGGCAAGTTATTTAGTGTCCGTCAAAGCACATTTTTTGTTCTGGGTTGAAATACAATTCCCAATTTAGCAATTTCATAATTTAGTGGTTTCTGCTATATCAGAGCTATTTGAAATCTATCCCTAAAAGGGTATATAATATTCATGGTGCACATAGGGTCATTCAGAATAACTTCACACACACGCTACTGTGCATTTCCATGTCTAATTCTGTTAGTAAATCCATACCGGTCACCCAGCGCCTAAATACTAGGCCTCAAATTTATATCCCGCTACATCTGTCGTTACCGCTGTACTGTTGTGGCTGGGCAAGTTATTTAGTGTCCGTCAAAGCACATTTTTTGTGCTGGGTTGAAATACAATTCCCAATTTAGCAATTTCATAATTTAGTGGTTTCTGCTATATCAGAGCTATTTGAAATCTATCCCTAAAAGGGTATATAATATTCAAGGTGCACATAGGGTCATTCAGAATAACTTCACACACACGCTACTGTGCATTTCCAAGTCTAATTCTGTCACTAAATCCATACCGGTCACCCAGCGCCTAAATAGTAGGCCTCAAATTTATATCCCGCTAAATCTGTCGTTACCGCTGTCCTGTTGTGGATGGGCAAGTTATTTAGTGTCCGCCAAAGCACATTTTTTGTTCTGGGTTGAAATACAATTCCCAATTTAGCAATTTCATAATTTAGTGGTTTCTGCTATATCAGAGCTATTTGAAATCTATCCCTAAAAGGGTATATAATATTCAAGGTGCACATAGGGTCATTCAGAATAACTTCACACACACGCTACTGTGCATTTCCAAGTCTAATTCTGTTAGTAAATCCATACCGGTCACCCAGCGCCTAAATACTAGGCCTCAAATTTATATCCCGCTACATCTGTCGTTACCGCTGTACTGTTGTGGCTGGGCAAGTTATTTAGTGTCCGTCAAAGCACATTTTTTGTTCAGGGTTGAAATACAATTCCCAATTTAGCAATTTCATAATTTAGTGGTTTCTGCTGTATCAGAGCTATTTTAAATCTATCCCTAAAAGGGTATATAAAATTCAAGGAGCACATAGGGTCATTCTGAATAACTTCACACACACGCTACTGTGCATTTCCAAGTCTAATTCTGTCAGTAAACCTATACCTGTCACCCAGCGCCTAAATAATAGGCCTTAAATTTATATCCAGCTAAATCTGTCATTACTGCTGTACTGTTGTGGCTGGTCAAGTTATTTAGTGTCCGTCAAAACACATTTTTTGTTCTGGGTTGAAATACAATTCCCAATTTAGCAATTTCATAATTTAGTGGTTTCTGCTATATCAGAGCTATTTGAAATCTATCCCTAAAAGGGTATATAATATTCAAGGTGCACATAGGGTCATTCAGAATAACTTCACACACACGCTACTGTGCATTTCCAAGTCTAATTCTGTTAGTAAATCCATATCGGTCACCCAGCGCCTAAATACTAGGCCTCAAATTTATATCCCGCTGAATTTGAATACAATACATTGGGCCAAATAATATTTTTGTTGTTGTGGTGAACCATAACAATGAGGAAAACATCTAGTAAGGGACGCGGACGTGGACATGGTCGTGGTGGTGTTAGTGGACCCTCTGGTGCTGGGAGAGGACGTGGCCGTTCTGCCACAGCCACACGTCCTAGTGTACCAACTACCTCAGGTCCCAGTAGCCGCCAGAATTTACAGTGATATATGGTGGGGCCCAATGCCGTTCTAAGGATGGTAAGGCCTGAGCAGGTACAGGCATTAGTCAATTGGGTGGCCGACAGTGGATCCAGCACGTTCACATTATCTCCCACCCAGTCTTCTGCAGAAAGCTCACAGATGGCGCCTGAAAACCAACCCCATCAGTCTGTCACATCACCCCCATGCATACCAGGGAAACTGTCTCAGCCTCAAGTTATGCAGCAGTCTCTTATGCTGTTTGAAGACTCCGCTGGCAGGGTTTCCCAAGGGCATCCACCTAGCCCTTCCCCAGCGGTGAAAGACATAGAATGCACTGACGCACAACCACTTATGTTTCCTGATGATGAGGACATGGGAATACCACCTCAGCATGTCTCTGATGATGACGAAACACAGGTGCCAACTGCTGCGTCTTTCTGCAGTGTGCAGACTGAACAGGAGGTCAGGGATCAAGACTGGGTGGAAGACGATGCAGGGGACGATGAGGTCCTAGACCCCACATGGAATGAAGGTCGTGCCACTGACTTTCACAGTTCGGAGGAAGAGGCAGTGGTGAGACCGAGCCAACAGCGTAGAAAAAGAGGGAGCAGTGGGCAAAAGCAGAACACCCGCCGCCAAGAGACTCCGCCTGCTTCTGACCGCCGCCATCTGGGACCGAGCACCCCAAAGGCAGCTTCAAGGAGTTCCCTGGCATGGCACTTCTTCAAACAATGTGCTGACGACAAGACCCGAGTGGTTTGCACGCTGTGCCATCAGAGCCTGAAGCGAGGCATTAACGTTCTGAACCTGAGCACAACCTGCATGACCAGGCACCTGCATGCAAAGCATGAACTGCAGTGGAGTAAACACCTTAAAACCAAGGAAGTCACTCAGGCTCCCCCTGCTACCTTTTCTGCTGCTGCCGCCTCGGCCTCTTCCTCTGCCTCTGGAGGAACGTTGGCACCTGCCGCCCAGCAAACAGGGGATGTACCACCAACACCACCACCACCTCCGTCACCAAGCGTCTCAACCATGTCACACGGCAGCGTTCAGCTCTCCATCTCACAAACATTTGAGAGAAAGCGTAAATTCCCACCTAGCCACCCTCGATCCCTGGCCCTGAATGCCAGCATTTCTAAACTACTGGCCTATGAAATGCTGTCATTTAGGCTGGTGGACACAGACAGCTTCAAACAGCTCATGTCTAGGGATGAGCGAACTCGAACTGTATAGTTCGGGTTCGTACCGAATTTTGGGGTGTCCGTGACACGGACCCGAACCCGGACATTTTCGTAAAAGTCCGGGTTCGGGTTCGGTGTTCGTCGCTTTCTTCGCGCTTTTGTGACGCTTTCTTGGCGCTTTTTGAAAGGCTGCAAAGCAGCCAATCAACAAGCGTCATACTACTTGCCCCAAGAGGCCATCACAGCCATGCCTACTATTGGCATGGCTGTGATTGGCCAGAGCACCATGTGACCCAGCCTCTATTTAAGCTGGAGTCACATAGCGCCGCCCGTCACTCTGCTCTGATTAGCGTAGGGAGAGGTTGCGGCTGCGACAGTAGGGCGAGATTAGGCAGATTAACTCCTCCAAAGGACTTGATTAACTGATCGATCTGCAGCTGTGGATCATTGAGCTGCTGATCCTCAATTGCTCACTGTTTTTAGGCTGCCCAGACCGTTTGTCAGTCACATTTTTCTGGGGTGATCGGCGGCCATTTTGTGTCTTGTGGTGCGCCAGCACAAGCTGCGACCAAGTGCATTTAACCCTCAATGGTGTGGTTGTTTTTTGGCTAAAGCCTACATCAGGGTGAAGCTGTCACACCAAGTGCATTTAACCAGCAATAGTCTGTTCATTTTTTGGCCATATACAAAATCAGGGGCAAGCTGCGCCTGTCACCAAGTGCATTTAACCCTCAATGGTGTGGTTGTTTTTTGGCTAAAGCCTACATCAGGGTGAAGCTGTCACACCAAGTGCATTTAACCAGCAATAGTCTGTTCATTTTTTGGCCATATACTAAATCAGGGGCAAGCTGCGCCTGTCACCAAGTGCATTTAACCCTCAATGGTGTGGTTGTTTTTTGGCTAAAGCCTACATCAGGGTGAAGCTGTCACACCAAGTGCATTTAACCAGCAATAGTCTGTTTATTTTTTGGCCATATCCCAGTCTAATTCTGTCACTAAATCCATACCGGTCACCCAGCGCCTAAATACTAGGCCTCAAATTTATATCCCGCTAAATCTGTCCTTAGTGCTGTAGCTGGGCGAGTTATTTAGTGTCCGTTCAAGCACATTTCTTGTTCTGGGTTGAAATACAATTCCCAATTTAGCAATTTCATAATTTAGTGGTTTCTGCTATATCAGAGCTATTTGAAATCTATCCCTAAAAGGGTATATAATATTCAAGGTGCACATTGGGTCATTCAGAATAACTTCACACACACCCGCTACTGTGTATTTCCAAGTCTAATTCTGGCACTAAACCCATACCTGTCACCCAGCGCCTAAATACTAGGCCTCAAATTTATATCCAGCTAAATCTGTCCCTAGTGCTGTAGCTGGGCGAGTTATTTAGTGTCCGTTCAAGCACATTTCTTGTTCTGGGTTGAAATACAATTCCCAATTTAGCAATTTCATAATTTAGTGGTTTCTGCTATATCAGAGCTATTTGAAATCTATCCCTAAAAGGGTATATAATATTCAAGGTGCACATTGGGTCATTCAGAATAACTTCACACACACCCGCTACTGTGTATTTCCAAGTCTAATTCTGGCACTAAACCCATACCTGTCACCCAGCGCCTAAATACTAGGCCTCAAATTTATATCCCGCTAAATCTGTCCTTAGTGCTGTAGCTGGGCGAGTTATTTAGTGTCCGTTCAAGCACATTTCTTGTTCTGGGTTGAAATACAATTCCCAATTTAGCAATTTCATAATTTAGTGGTTTCTGCTATATCAGAGCTATTTGAAATCTATCCCTAAAAGGGTATATAATATTCAAGGTGCACATTGGGTCATTCAGAATAACTTCACACACACCCGCTACTGTGTATTTCCAAGTCTAATTCTGGCACTAAACCCATACCTGTCACCCAGCGCCTAAATACTAGGCCTCAAATTTATATCCAGCTAAATCTGTCCCTAGTGCTGTAGCTGGGCGAGTTATTTAGTGTCCGTTCAAGCACATTTCTTGTTCTGGGTTGAAATACAATTCCCAATTTAGCAATTTCATAATTTAGTGGTTTCTGCTATATCAGAGCTATTTGAAATCTATCCCTAAAAGGGTATATAATATTCAAGGTGCACATTGGGTCATTCAGAATAACTTCACACACACCCGCTACTGTGTATTTCCAAGTCTAATTCTGGCACTAAACCCATACCTGTCACCCAGCGCCTAAATACTAGGCCTCAAATTTATATCCCGCTAAATCTGTCCTTAGTGCTGTAGCTGGGCGAGTTATTTAGTGTCCGTTCAAGCACATTTCTTGTTCTGGGTTGAAATACAATTCCCAATTTAGCAATTTCATAATTTAGTGGTTTCTGCTATATCAGAGCTATTTGAAATCTATCCCTAAAAGGGTATATAATATTCAAGGTGCACATTGGGTCATTCAGAATAACTTCACACACACCCGCTACTGTGTATTTCCAAGTCTAATTCTGTCACTAAACCCATACCTGTCACCCAGCGCCTAAATACTAGGCCTCAAATTTATATCCCGCTAAATCTGTCCCTAGTGCTGTAGCTGGGCGAGTTATTTAGTGTCCGTTCAAGCACATTTCTTGTTCTGGGTTGAAATACAATTCCCAATTTAGCAATTTCATAATTTAGTGGTTTCTGCTATATCAGAGCTATTTGAAATCTATCCCTAAAAGGGTATATAATATTCAAGGTGCACATTGGGTCATTCAGAATAACTTCACACACACCCGCTACTGTGTATTTCCAAGTCTAATTCTGGCACTAAACCCATACCTGTCACCCAGCGCCTAAATACTAGGCCTCAAATTTATATCCAGCTAAATCTGTCCCTAGTGCTGTAGCTGGGCGAGTTATTTAGTGTCCGTTCAAGCACATTTCTTGTTCTGGGTTGAAATACAATTCCCAATTTAGCAATTTCATAATTTAGTGGTTTCTGCTATATCAGAGCTATTTGAAATCTATCCCTAAAAGGGTATATAATATTCAAGGTGCACATTGGGTCATTCAGAATAACTTCACACACACCCGCTACTGTGTATTTCCAAGTCTAATTCTGGCACTAAACCCATACCTGTCACCCAGCGCCTAAATACTAGGCCTCAAATTTATATCCCGCTAAATCTGTCCTTAGTGCTGTAGCTGGGCGAGTTATTTAGTGTCCGTTCAAGCACATTTCTTGTTCTGGGTTGAAATACAATTCCCAATTTAGCAATTTCATAATTTAGTGGTTTCTGCTATATCAGAGCTATTTGAAATCTATCCCTAAAAGGGTATATAATATTCAAGGTGCACATTGGGTCATTCAGAATAACTTCACACACACCCGCTACTGTGTATTTCCAAGTCTAATTCTGGCACTAAACCCATACCTGTCACCCAGCGCCTAAATACTAGGCCTCAAATTTATATCCCGCCTAAATCTGTCCTTAGTGCTGTACTGGGCGAGTTATTTAGTGTCCGTTCAAGCACATTTCTTGTTCTGGGTTGAAATACAATTCCCAATTTAGCAATTTCATAATTTAGTGGTTTCTGCTATATCAGAGCTATTTGAAATCTATCCCTAAAAGGGTATATAATATTCAAGGTGCACATTGGGTCATTCAGAATAACTTCACACACACCCCCTACTGTGTATTTCCAAGTCTAATTCTGGCACTAAACCCATACCTGTCACCCAGCGCCTAAATACTAGGCCTCAAATTTATATCCCGCTAAATCTGTCCTTAGTGCTGTAGCTGGGCGAGTTATTTAGTGTCCGTTCAAGCACATTTCTTGTTCTGGGGTTGAAATACAATTCCCAATTTAGCATTTCATAATTTAGTGGTTTCTGCTATATCAGAGCTATTTGAAATCTATCCCTAAAAGGGTATATAATATCAAGGTGCACATTGGGTCATTCAGAATAACTTCACACACACCCGCTACTGTGTATTCCAAGTCTAATTCTGGCACTAAACCCCATACCTGTCACCCAGCGCCTAAATACTAGGCCTCAA